>NC_056748.1:160488302-160543253 GCF_019279795.1 Protopterus annectens | reverse complement strand
TTTCATTGAACACTCATTTCACTCAAAGTCAGTTATCTGCGACCAAATCACTGAAAGCTCACTTCACTGAAACTCATTTCGTTGAAAGTTATACATGGCCTCTTCCACACTGTAGTGCAATCCTGGAGTTAGTATATCAAGTAAGGGGGGGGGGGCACAGCCCCCTCACATATTGTAAACATTTTAAAGCATACAGATGGATACTTACAAGTGCAATGAATAACTCTTTCCAAAAGACAACATATAACCTAACTATGTGGGGGGGGCTGTGTCCCCCACACACCCCTTGCTATATATACTAATTCCAGGATCGTACTACAGTGGGGAAAGGGCCATATATAACTTTCAACGAAATGAGCTTTCAGTGAAGCAAGCTTTCAGTGAACTGTTCTCAGTCATTTAAGTTTTAATGAAATGAGTTTTCAATGAAATGATGTAGACCCATATATATATATATATATATATATATATATATATATATATATATATGTATATATATGTATATATATATATATATATATATGTGGATCCCTATCACAACACAAACACGCGACAAACCCGACACCCAAAACACAGACACCAAACAACCGACAACTCACAAAACCGAACACCAAAACACCGACAACTCACAAAACCGAACACCAAAACACCGACACCCAAAACACCGACACCCAAAACACCGACACCCAAAACACCGACACCCAAAACACCGACACCCAAAACACCGACACCCAAAACACCGACACCCAAAACACCGACACCCAAAACACCGACACCCAAAACACCGACACCCAAAACACCGACACCCAAAACACCGACACCCAAAACGTAAACTACACATTACACACAACTATACATGCACTAACCGTAACCCTAACCCTAAGGTCCGACACTACCGCACACTTACCCTAACTCACTTAACCCACCACTAAACCTACAGTCCGTCACTATCGCACACTTACCCTACCCGCACCCTAACCCTAACTCACTTAACCCGCCACTAAACCTAAAGTCAGTCACTGTCGCACACTTACCCTACCCGCACCCTAATCCTAACTCACTTAACCCGCCCTTAAACCTAAACTCAGTCACTATCGTACACTTACCTTACCCGTACCATAAGTACGACACTACCGCACACTCACTTTTCCCACACCCTAACCCTAAATCCCCCACTATCATACACGTTGCCCATGTCGGTGTTTCGGCTGTCGGGATTTCACCTTGTCGATCATCTCTCTCCTCGGTCTTCTGAGCGTCGGTGTTTTGGCATGTCGATCCAAGTCAAGGGGACCCATATATATATATATATATATATATATATATATATATATATATGCATACATACACACACACATATACATATGCACACACATACATCTCTAAGGGGGGTGGAAATTAGCTTATGGTTGTGTTTACAAGCTGGAGGGGGAGGTTAAGTCCCAAATCAGAATAAGAGTGATGGATTGGCTAACAATCTGACGAGTGGACTAGGAGGCCAAATCCCTAACTAGACTAAAGTCCGAGTCACAGACTGGTTAAGCTGTTATTCGCCTCCATCTCTTTGTTAAAGAAAAAGACGTTCAGTGTCATCATTAAAACTAAAAACATTTTCAATTTTAAAGTATTTTTTTTTTTACAGAATTTTTTTTTTGCTACTGAAAAATTCATTTTGCACGTTCACAGGAGCATGCAAGTTGGGGTCAACATAAACAGTAATTCAAAGATGCCCACTTTTACAGTGCATCCAGCGTCATCCATCTATGCGACGACTCTTTCTGAAATTTAATTGGTGGAATAAAAAACAGTAAAATAAGAGTGACGATTTTATGAAGCAAGTGCTATTGAAAGATCATTAAGTAGTTAAGTAAATGCTTTCACTCCTGAACCACAGTTTCTTCAGATAACCACAAGTAGGACAGTAGAAATGAAACCTTTAACAGAGAATCAAAAAGCAAAAATACAATTTGCTACCAGGAAAAAACAATTATGGTAGGTGAGTGTCATCACATGTAAGCCAGCATTGCCTGGAACAGTTCAACAGATCTTTTTCACTTACCACCAATGTGGTTGATTTTCCTGTAAAACAGTGCAAAAGCTACTGGCAAGGATCTATTTGGGAAAAACAAAAGTTATGTACTTACCATAACGCTCCATTGTGTTTTGTCCATCGCAACCTTTATTCTCACTTTTCAGTGATGGGTCGGATCCGATCCATTGGCTCCATCTTGGTCATTACAGAAGCTCAAGGCGTTAGGCAAAGCTTGTGGGCACTTTTCCTTACCCATAATGCAACTCCCTAACTTCCGCAGATCTTGTTTGCCCCTGACAGCTCATACAGAGGCGACTATTCTCATAGTTAATAAAAAAGAAAATCATTATTTCTGAGGCTAGAGAGTACTGTAATATCCAATTACTAGTACTTGGTCTCTCCCAGGAGTATAAGTAGGTGGTATGGAGGGTGGGTTGTGAGAATAAAGGTAGAGATGGACAATACACATGGAACATTATGAAAGTATATAACTTCTTAATGTGATGTTGTCAATCTCGCCTTTATTCTCACTGATGGGACCGCGTCCCAAGCAACCTGCTTCTTGGGTGGCTCATGGGAGAACATTCCGCAGAACCAAAAGGTGCTCTACTCCTAGAGGCCAAATCCACTTTGTAATGAGTAATTAAGGTATGAGATATTGTCCATGTTGTTGCAGCACATATATTATCTAAAGGTAGTCTTGCTTGAAAAGCTGCAGAAGTAGCCACTGACCTGGTGGAATGAGCTTTAACAGGGGTAGCGAGAGTTTTATTCTTAGACTGGTAAATAAAGATTGTACATAGTGAAAGTCATTTGGACAAGGTAACTTTGTACACTGGCAGGCATTTTCTAACATGAGCAAGAAATAAATAGCTGTTCTGATCATCTAAATTATAAAGTTCTGTGTAAGTAAAAATGTAATAGTCTATGAACATCCAGGAGATGCAATGAATATTCTCCTTTATTTTGGAAATTTGGAAAGAAAACTGGTAGCTTGACAGATTGTTAATTTCTGACAACTTTGGGTAGGAATGAGGAGTTGGTGCATAAAAAACTGTCCTTATGAAAAGCTGGATAAGGTGGCTTGGCAGATAAAGCTTGCAACTCCTAAACTCTCCTTGTTTTAGTAAAACCCACTAAAAAGAGTGTTTTCCAGGAAATGTCCTTTAATTCACAGGCAGCAGATGGTTCGAAAGGAGGATAAATAATGTTATGCAACACAAAATTCAGATCCCAAGGTGGTGATGGGTTTTGGTATGGGGGTCTCATCACTGTAGTTCTTTTTAAGGATGCTTTACAAAGCCTGTTTGACATGATTCCTGATCTATTTTCTCCTATATGAAAATTAGGAGTTATTGCCACCTGAACTCGAATAGTGGCTGCGGCAGCACAGTCGTTGAAGAGTTTTGCCAAATATTCTAAAACAGAATGTATGGGTGCATTAAAGGGATCTATCCAATTACTGCTGGTCCATGAAGCAAATCTTTTCCACTTCCCTCTGTACAACTTGAATGTAGATGACTTAAAGACAAAAGGAGCGGAAACCCTGTGATCAGGGGAACTGGAACAGCCAAGCTGTCAATTAGAGATTGTCCAGATTGGGATGAACTGATGATAGGCGAGTCAGAAAATTCAGAACTGGGTCCAGAATCATGGATTGTCCCATACATGAGGCTGAAGAAAGGGAAACTAGACTTGAGCCCAATAGGAGGAGATTAGGATTGTCATCTCCAACAAACTTGCTTTTGGCAGGAAAGGCATAAAGTCCCGGAGGCCAATCAGGAACAAGTGCATCCCTGGGTGACTCCCCCGCAAGAGGGATGAGGGCAAGTAGTTCCTGCATCTGGCATTGGTGGGCAATGCATAGAGATTGCAGCAAGGCTAGCCCCATTTTCAGAAGACCTCTTCTGCTGCATTTTGATTAAGGGACCACTCATGAAGCCATAATATGGCTCTGCTCAATTTTTCTGCAATTACATTGGATTTCCCCAGAATGTGCATTGCTATCAGAAAGCAGTTAAAAATGGTTACCCATTGCCAGATCCTCAGGGCATCTTGACAAAGGGAGTAAGACCTGGTTCCCCCCGTTTATGTCCACAGCACACGATAGTCAAACAAGAAACTTTTAATGAAGCTTTCAGGTTTACACCCAAAATTCAATGAATGGCTGGCTTGATCATGTGACTATAATGGTCCTCTATTTAAATGTGTTAATGTGTTGCGATTTTGTATGCTGATGAAGGGTGTAAACCTGAAAGCTTCATTAAAAGTTTCTTGTTTGTGACTATCGTGTGCTGTGGATGTTTATGGTATATAGTCCCCCCGTTTATGTACCACACCACAGACATGTCTGACTGTTGCTATTGTTCCCAGAGGGAAAAAGTTCTGAAGTGCTTGCAATGCCAAAAGCACTGTCCTCATCTCCAGGACATTTATGTGCAAATGAGCCTTGTGTTGATGTCACATGCCTTGAACAGTCTTCCCCAGATAATGCCCCCCCCCCCAATTTGTCACCGTGGCTTGGGGTTGGGGAGGAACAAAGGGATGGCCCTGAGCTACCATGGGAGAATGAAGCCACCAATGAAGATCCTTTTTGTGAGAATTTGTTAACAATATCTTGTGTCATTGGAAGTTCTAGAACTGACCACTGGGCTGCAAGTAATCACTGTACAACTGTCATGTAGGGACGAGTTAACGGAATGAGTACAACTGAGGCAGCCATCTTGCCCAAAACTTGGAGAACTAGTTTGGCCATGGCTCGTTTCTTTACCAATAAATCGGACATAATGTTGAAGATTGTTCACTCTATCTTATGGAAGTTTTGCTATCATTTTTGTTGTGTCGAATTCTGCTCCTATGGAGACCAAATTCTGACATGGTTCTACAGCAGATTTCTCGTAATTTATGTTAATTCCCAAGGAGAAGTGAAGTTTTAGGATATAATCCTGGGCATGCAGCAGAAGATGCCTTGTCAGGCAGTTGAGAGTCAGTCCAGATACGGAAACACCCGGAATCCTCAGCTTCTGAGGTGAGCTGCCACTACTGACATGCATTTGGGTGAACACACTGTGGGCTGTAGTGAGCCCAAAGGGTACAGCTCGAAACTGGTAATGACTGGCTCCTAGCCAGAAGCTCAAGAATCTTCCAGATCATCTTTCCATTCGAATGTGATAGTACGCATCCTGAAGATCTATAGAGTATATCCAACTGTCTTTTTCCAGAAATAGAAGTATTAACTGCAGTGTTACCACCCTGAACTTAGTCTTTTTCAAAGATTTATTTAGTTTGCGGAGATCCAATATTGGTCTCCAGTCACTTGTTTTCTTTGGACCTAAAAGAATCTTGAGTAAGTTCCGGATCCTCTCTGGTCTGCAATGACTTCTTGGATGACTATTAGCAACTTTTGAATTTCTAACGTTGCTTGTTCCTTTTGACTGAGTGGAACGTCTGGAACTGATTTGTTTATGGAAGTGGGGGAGGAAAAGGGAATTAGATATCCCCTGAATATTATGCTCTGAACCCATTTGTCATTTATCTTTTGCCAGGCTTCGAGGTGCAGAGATAATCGCCCCCCGACTGCCTCCAGAGGCAAGCAGTAGGGCACTCCTTCAGCAGCACTGAAAGGGTCTGCCGAAGAACGATTCTCTGGAGCTCTGATTCTGCGGGCCTCCTCTGCCATGAGGGCTGAGTCTTCAGTTATTGCCCCCCCCCCTCTGCCTTTGGGGAAACCCATACCTTGTGTCTCGATAAGACTTCTGTGATTTCTTGAACCACATCTTTCCACTACCTCTCTGACCCTTTGGAAATTGTCTGGTAGGTGTGGAAAATCTTACTCCAACAGCAGGCAAGGTCTTACCTTCCTGTTCACAGCTGGTCAGCATTTCTTTTACTTTAGGCCAAAAGACAGATGACCCATCAAAGGGGGCATTAATGAAGGAAGACCTGAAGGGCTCAGTAAAATCGCAAAGGCGCATCCAGACCAGTCTCCTGATAGACATGCCTGAATTTGCTGCCCTACTCGCTTCCATCTGCTACATATGAAATTATTCTCATGAACGAGTTGACAACTGAATTGAAGGCAGATAGCTGTGCACTGACCTTATCTGCCACTGCATCAGCTACAGCGCCTTGGAGGGAATCTGATAGCTCCTTTAACAAGTCCCTTGGAGGGAATCTGATAGCTCCTTTAACAAGTCCCTTTGAAGTCTTGTGAAATGGGTCAGGTAGTTCAGCAACCATAAGGTAACGGCAGCTGATGAAGACACGACACATTTCTCATACCTATCCCATAGTCCTGGAATCCTTACTAGGAGGATGGATAAAGGAACTGGTCTCGGAAAGTTCCTTTTTCATGGCTAATGCCACGACCATGACAACTGCTACACTGTTGGTTAGGAAAGCCTGATCCCTTGGAGCTGTAATACATTTGTTTGGTCTCCTAGGAGTCAGTTCTATAGAATCTGGGGCTGTCCAAGAGATTAACTCAATAAGCTCATTGGAAGAAGGTGTCACCTAAGAGGTTGAAGGGCGAGATCCAAAGGCATTCAGGTATACAGACTCCTTAGCTGAAGGGGAAGAAGACTGCCAGTCAGCGGTTTCAAAATTTCTAGGATGTCTCCAAGAGAGACGTCCACAAGAGGTGATCGTGGGAACCTTTCTGCTTTGAGGTCAGTATCGTATATGAGGGACTGCTCTTGGAAGTCGAGATGCTTCCTCTTGCATGTCATCTTCCGAGGTACTTCCTCAGTTGGGTATTCTTGAGAAGTTCTGGAAGAGGGGGAAGTCCCCTGAAGGACATACAGAAGGCTTGGATCCCTGTGGTCCTGTGGAAGGGTGTGAGTAGGCAAAGACACCTGCACCAATGAGGGAGGAAGATCTGAGCATGTTTGTGTCACTGTGTAGTAGTCATCACCCTCCTCATAACCTCGAAGGCAGATTCCCCCCCATCCCCCCCACTATGAAGGATTCCCCGGACCAGACAGACTAGTAGTCAGAACTGGTGGAACCTCCGGAGCAGAGAACAGTGGGTCCGAAGCTGAGGTAGCAGCCAAACTCAACCGCACCGAGGCCCCAAGAGGCAAGATCAGATCAGAGGAGATCTAAGCCTGCTTCAAGGACCCAACTGGAGGGCGTCCACTCCCAAAGTTTCCTGCTCTGACTGAGCATAAATGCTCAGGGCAGATATCTGACCTGAGGAGCCAACAGGTCCTAGGTCTGATACTGACACAAGCTAGATGTTGGAATCTTCCGGCTCCAAAACCAGAGGATGAATCGGAGGAGGAGCAGGCATCAATGGGAAGGACTGTGTCTGATCAAACTCCTTTGGGCTCTGATCCAAAAGCAACTTGGCCAAAGCAGGTGTCTTCAGAGCCTCTGCACTACCTTATCCACATCATTATCAGAGAGACTGCTGGTTTACCAGGTAGAAAGTGTAGGAGACCTGGATCTAGTGACAAATGGTGAAGGGAGCCGAGAAGTGATCGGCTCCGATATCTAACTCCAGGGGCAAAGAGGATTTCAGAGCAGAAGGTTCACTATCAATTGACTTCAGAGCCAGCAGTTCTTTCTGCTCTGACAAAGTCTTGGATCCTACCATCTCTGCCTGCTCCGTAGGTTCAGTTGGAGATAACAGTTTCAGTTGTTTTGGCTCAGAGCACAATTTTGGAGCTGTAGAACAATGTTTTCCCACTTTTTCAGACTTCCCCAACTTCGATGAATAAGCAGCAGGGGAAACAGCCTCAGAAAATGGGGTTTTCAATAACCCCTTCACGATTATTTGTTTTTGCGCTCCAAGAGTGCTCTTTGATTAAATCTGTGGCAGATAGAACAAGATTCTTGCAGGTGGAGAGGCCCCAAAACAGTGCATACAAAGTGTGCGCGTCACTGAGGGGCATCATCTTGCCACACTGTTCGCATTTTTTAAAACTAAGAGGCGTTCCTTCCTTTTGAGACACTTTGGCAGGTTGTCCAACTATCAGACTATAGACAGAAACTATACTAACAATAGAGAGTTTTTTTTTTTTTTAAAAGAGCAGGGAAGAATGGGGGGAGGGCATGTCCTCTAACTGAAACGGATGTTAAGATGCCCTCTAACTAAAACGGATGCTAACAAAGGACATGGATGTAGAAAAACAACTTCCTAGACTAACAGAAACAGTAACTACAACAATGAAGAAAACAACCTCTAAGCTAAATGGACATTAACAGTACAAAAAACAAAGTAATTAACCAGAAAAGTAAACTTATCAAAAGGAAGGCTTACAGAATATTAAAGGGGAAAAGGGATTTAACTACTGAAAACAATAAACTTAGTTCACCAGTGACAATAAAGGAGAGACTGACACCACAACTTTTCTCAACTTTCAAATGACATACCACTCGTGAGGCATCAGAATGGACATGCAAAGTTTGTCTGCAAGCAACAATTGCATTTAGAAATAACCTTTGAGTAGGAAAGAACAGATGACTGTGAAAAAAGGAAAAGTACCAACAATGGTACTTCATTGAGTACCCAACAATACAAGAGTAGGAAAAGAATAACCTGATGGCTGGATCTTGAAACTAATGGAAGTAAGGGAGAGAGTGACAGAACTATATAAACTTAACAGGAGTAAACTTACAACTGCAAGATACGAAATTCACCCAAAGGCTCGAGAGTAAGAAATCTGTGTCTGAGCAATATGGAGACAAATAAGATCCAATGTACGTTAGGCTGGTAGGGCACTGTGGGCAAGGGAGGAGCTCAAGACTTGGATCTATCTAGTGAAAGTGGAGGAGCCAGAACAGAGATCAGATCAGAGACCCACCAGTTGACAAAGAATGAAAATTACATCAGATCCTAAAGTCTAAGCAACTATTAACTTAAGAAAATGCCACAGGGACAATCTCAAGGGTCAGGTTTCATCTTCATCCCATTTCAAGCAGTCAGTATAAGGTGGTGGTCAATCATGCACTTCCTGGTGCCAACTGCCTGTTTACCATGCCCGACAGCCACGCCACCAGCTTTGTCTGTGAAGGATCTTATTTTAAATTCAGGGGTTATTGATCAGATCAAAAGGCAAACTACAGACCCTGTCCTCATTTGCTTGAATATAAGGTGCTATTATTTTTTTGAGCTGAAAGATGCTCTTGATCCATCTGAAGTGGATTCCTAGTTTATTCTATGCATTCAACCAGACTTGCCATTCCAGATTTTTTTCCCCCCTAAAAACACGTTCATGTTCCCATCTAGAAGCAAGCCCACAATTTTGTTAACATGAAATTTCACTTACAGTGATCAGTCATCTTAATTAAGAAGTTATGTACTCACCATAACGTTCCATCTGAGTAGGTAAACTTTATTTGTCAGCAACCTATGGGATTCGGATCCGACCTCGGATCCGAGCCGGCAGTTTTCAACAGCTTTAGATCTGAGCTCCAAGCTCCTCCCCCTACCCATAATCCCCTGCCAACCCTTACTGACCTCAGATCAAGTTTGCCCAACAGCAGAAACTTCTATAATATTATCATTCTCACGATAAGTGGGTAAACCCCATGGACCTGAGTATGAAGACATTCATAAGTGAGGGGGCAGGAGGGAGGGACGGTTGCTGACAAATGAAGTTTACCTACTCAGATGGAACGTTATGGTCAGAGTACATAACTTCTTAATCTGAAGTAGTTAACTTCATTTGTGCAGCAACCTATGGGACAGAGTCCCCAGCTACCTGAATCTTGGGCGGCCTTCATGGAAGGATGTTCCAGAGCACTGCAGAGCCAAAGGATGCCCTCCCTCTGGAGATGATGTCCAATTTATAGTGATTGATAAAGGTATGAGATGAGGCCCAAGTGGCTGCCTAGCAAATATCATCCAAAGAGACTCTAGCTTTAAATGCCGCAGAAGTAGACACAGAACGAGTAGAGTGGGCATGGACTCCCTGAGGTGCGGGCCTGCCCGAACTTTCATATGCTAAAAGGATACACTGTGAAATCCATCTAGACAGTGTGACTTTAGACACATTTACCCAAGTTAAATTTGGCAAAGGAGACGAACAACTGGTCAGATTTCCTATGACCAAATGTCCTGTGGATGCAGAGGCGAAGTTGTCTATGCACATCCAATGAGTGTAATTTGTATTCCCCTTTGTTATGGTGATTAGGAAAAAAGACCAGCAGGTTGATGGACTGGTTAATATTAGACTCAGGCAACCTTGGGAAGAAGGGAGGGATTGGTCCTGAGGTAAACTCTATCCTTGTGAAAGGTCAAGTATGGGGGTTTTACACAGAGGGCTTGTAGTTGAGAGACCCTTCGAGCCGAGGTGATAGCGACAAGAAAGGCAGTTTTCCATGACAAGAATTTAAGATCTACTGTAGCTGCAGGCTCAAACGGGGGAGCTGTCAAGGCCTGAAGCACCAGCGTTAAATCCCAAGGAGGGACTACATCCTTCACTGGAGGTCTGAGCAGAAAGGTGCCCTTCAAAAAGGGTCTTGCATAATTTCGTGGTGATCAAAGGGCCCAGTTCATTTCCCACGTGATAATGAGAGATAGCTGCTAGTTGAACCTTGACTGTGGAGGAGCTAGACCCCTGATGGAACAGTCCTGACAAAGTCTAACACAGCGGGCAAGGGAGCTGTAAAAGGATCCAAATTTTTGCGTTCCGCCCAAATGGAGAAACATTTCCATTTGCTGCTATAGATCTTTCTAGTAGAAGGCTTGTGTGCTGCTACTAGAATAGTTTTAACTGGGGAAGAGATGCTGGGAGTCCTAGCTACGAGTGGAACTGAAGCAGCCAAGATGTGAGCTTGAGGTTGACCAGGTTCGGGACTGGGAGATCTAGGGGGTGGGATATTAGATCCGGACTGGGATCCAGAATCCAAGGAGGATTCACCAGATGAGACCAAAGGTAAGGGAACCAGGTTTGACGAGGCTAAAACAGGGCAATGAGGATAATCCTGCTCCCCAACCGACTGGCTTTCTGAAGAAACTTCAGCATCAGGGGAAGAGGAGGGTAAGCATAGAGAAGACCAGGAGGCCAAGCATGCACCAGAGCTTCTCTCGTGGGTTCCCCGGAGGGGGAAATGAGAGCGAAGTAGTCGTAACATTTTGTGTTCGAGGGAGAGGCAAAGAGATCGCAACAGGGTTGACCCCATTTGGCGAAAATCCGATTTGCTATCTCGGGATTCAGAGACCACTTGTATGGTAACAGGATGGTGCGACTTAGTTTGTCCGCTAGGATGTTGGACCGTCCCGGAATGTGCATTGCTATGAGAAAGCTGTTGGTGGAGATCGCCCATTCCCACACCTTCATGGCCTCTCGGCAGAGTGGGTAAGACCTGGTTCCCCCCTGTTTGTTGAAGTACCCGACAACTGACATATTGTCTGTCTGAATCGCAATCGTTCCTACAGGAAGAAGGTCCTGAAGTGCTTGCAACGCTAACAGCACGGGCCACATCTCTAGGACGTTGATATGCAGTGAGGTCCCACGTGCCTTGGACTGTCCTGCCCGAACAATCCCCCCCCCCCCCGAGGCGGGAGGCGTCCGTGGTCACCGTGGCTAGTGGAGGGGTCATAGAAAACGGGCGTCCTTGCTGGAGGTCCAGGGATTGGAGCCACGATAGGAGGGCCCTCTTGCAAGCCCTGCTGAGTAGAACGGGATGGCTCAGAGGATAGTGAAGAAAGGACCACTGCACCTGAAGGGTCCATTCTAAGACCCTCATGTTCAAACGTGCCACTGGCAATAGGTTGATTGCTGCCGCCATCGAGCCAAGAGCCCTCAGCACCAATTCCGCCGGGGGAGCTGGAGATTGCAGAATGGCGTGCATGTGTAGCCTTAGGGTTAGTAGCCGGTCTGAGGTCAAGAAAGCTAGGAGTTTGTTCGTGTCTAATCTGGCCCCTATGAAGTCTATGGTCTGAGTCAGAGTAAGAGACTACTTTCTCTATGTTGATAGTGATCCCCGGCCGGGGAACTAGACGAAGATAGTAGTTTCTGGCTGCACAGAGTAGATGCCTTGTCGGGGCTGTCAGGAGCCAGTCGTCCAGGTACGGGAAGACCTGAATTCCCTGGAGCCTCAGGTGGGCCCCGCTATCACTGCTAACACTTTGGTGAACACCCTGGGGGCTGTGGTGAGACCAAAGGGGAGGACCCTGAATTGGTAATGACTGGCTCCTAGCTGGAAGCGGAGGAACCTCCTGGATCGCCTGTCCATTAGAATGTGGTAGTATGCATCCTTGAGGTCTATAGAGCACATCCAATCATTCTCCCGTAAAAGGGGGAGAATGGATTGAAGAGTGACCATGCGGAACTTCTCTTTGGTTACTGACAGATTCAGGGAAGAGGTGTCGTGGACTGGTCTTAAGTCCCCCGTCTTTTTTGGCACCAAGAAGAACCTGGAGTAAAACCCGGGCCTGCACTGGTCTGGGGGGACGTGTTGGATGGTTCTTTTTTCCAGCTAATGTTGGATTTCCATTGCTGCAGCCTCCCTCTGATCAGGCGGGACATCGGGGAGGTATCTGGGGCTGTGTGGGTAACAAGAAAAGGGAATCTGATATCCTCTGGATATGATGCGAAGCACCCAGCGGTCTGTCGTGATGGACTCCCCAGCTGCTTGGTGCTTCGGGAAACGCCCCCCGACTGCCTCCAGAGTGGAGCAGTCGGGCAACCCCTCAGGGGTGTTGCGTGGGTTGGTCCAAGAAGGGTTCTCTGGATCCAAAGTTCCGTGGGCCCCCTCTGCCTCTAGGCCGGAGTCCACCCTGCCCTCCTCTGCCGCGGAAGGGCTGTGAGTCCGGAGCGGGACGAGACTGATGCGACTTACGGAACCACATCTTCTTCTGTCCCTTTTTGGTTCTTACAGAACGACCTCTGCGGAGCACAGAAAAGGACTCCGACGGCAGACAACGTCTTCCCGTCCTTTTCGCTCTGGACCAAAGAATCTCGCACGGTTTTGCCAAAGAGGGCAAAACCATCAAAAGGGGCATTAGCGAAAGACGCCTTAAAGGGTTCCGCAAAATCACAGTGCCGGAGCCAGGCCTGACGTCTCATAACGAGGCCCGCTCCACTGGTTCTAGCGGCTCCTTCCGTGGCATGAGACAGTAGCCGCACAGAGGTGTTAGATATGGATCGTAGAGTGGCCATCTTGGTGGAGTGCAATTGTTTGTCCTCTGCCAACATGGACTAGGGGGGGCGATGCAGCATACTCTGATAAGGTCCCGCTGCAGTCGGAGCACATGTGCCATGTAGTTCAGCGACCTCTCAGAAAAGGTAGCCGAACTAGACACCCGCTTCCCTAGGCGGTCCATTGACCGAGACTCCTTGCACGGGGGATGAACCGAGGGACTCTCCTGAGCAAGTTCCCTTGGTGGCCGCCACCACCAACATGGCATCTACAGGGGGGCCTTTGCTCCAGTGGGATTTGTCTGAGAGTAGGCTGAGAATCTTGTCCGGGCACTTGGGGACTGGCTCCACAGTGTCCGGCTCCTTCCACGCCCTGGTAGTAATCAGGTCTACCAGGGGGTAGGCCGGAGGCGACACCCAAGAGGTAGACGGGCCTGCTTCAAACGCCTCCAGGAACATGGATTCGTCCGAGGTAGGCTTTGGGGCAGACCACCCCCCCCCTTATTCTGAGCATCTCCATGATGTCACCAAATGAGACATATTCGGGGGGGGGGGTGATCTTGGGGAGCCTTCTCCTTCCTCCACATCCGTGTCCTCAGTCAAGGACTCGGGGGAGTCCAGGTGCCTCCTCTTGCACCTTAGCTTGTGAGGAACCTCCTTGGGTGGGATGTCCGAAGAGGTCTCACCAGCAAAGTCTTGTTCCAATGGAACTACCTGGGACGTCAGAGCAGGATGTCCCTGGGGCCGGGTGATGGAAGTCGGACCCAACTGAGAAGGAGTGCAGGGTGGAGCCGTGGCAAGGGCCAGGGGCCTGGATTCCCTCGACAGAACCCTTTCCACCACGTCGAATGCAGAGGGAGAGCTGCTCTCTCTGGGATCCGAGAGCAGACCCTCCCTCGGATCTGACTGACTGATCGGAGCCGGCACTGAAGCGATCGGATCCGACTGACCAGCATGCTCCAACCTGGATGGAGCCGAAGACATACCGATACCGCCGGATCAGAGAGCTCGGATCTGAAAAAAATGGACCCGACAGACTCTAGGAAGTGTCGGCGCCGAAGTACCAGAGACTATCGGCGCAGACACACCCCCCGGCTCCAAGGCTGCCCGGCTCTGAAGACTCCGAACCCGGGAAACAGGCCGGAGAAGGAGCTATCGGGGCAAAGAAGGGGGTCGAGCTCAGGGGCAGGAGCACTCCCATCTGCAGCTGGGCTTGGAGGAATCTTCTCATCATCCGGTCCAAATCTGCATCGGTGAGACTTTAGGTAGATCTCGACGAGGCCACCGAGGTGGGGCGGGAGTGTCGCCTCGATGACCTCGACGGAGATCGGGTCTCCTCCTCCTCAGGACCCGGTGAAAAGCACGGGGACCGGATCCGAGAAGGAGGAGACCCAGAAGTCCTGGAGGGAGAAGCCCGCTTAGCCGGGGGGGCCGAAGAGGAGGCCTCGGCCCGCCGCTTGTGGTGCTTCTTCCTCCTCTCTTTCCTAGCCTCCCTCTCCTCTGGGCCTAAGGCGGGAGGTCGAGTCCCGGCCGGGGGGAGGGAAGCACTTGTGGCAGCCGCCACAGCAGGAGCCACGGGAGGACCGGAGGTAGAAGCTGAGTCCAGGGGCAGAAGACCCGCCAGAATCAGCTTAGACCTCCGGTACTTGAGTGCCCTGGGGTTGAATGCTGCACAGATGGTACAACCAGAGGACAGGTGTTCCACCCCACGGCACATCACACACAGAGTGGCCATCCGCTGGGGACAGCTTATGGCCACACTCGGTGCACTTAGAAAACACTAACTTTGGGGCCTCAGACATACTAGAAGGTAAAAACCACACACACTAGGCCCCAAACACACACACACAACCCTGACGGAACCATGAAGGAAGGGGGAGGTTAGAATATGGAACAAAAAATTAAACTAAGATGGTTCTAAGGGAAAAAGGGACCTGAAAAACACAGTCACACCAAGTGTTAAGGAAAAAAAGTTAAATTTTCTCACAAAATGGACGAAAAACGCCTGGAACTCGGGATCAAGCTGCTGAAGTAAACCGCGACAAACTAGATCGGAGGTCAGTCAGGGTTGGCAGGGGATTATGGGTAGGGGGAGGAGCTTGGAGCTCGGATCTAAAGCTGTTGAAAACTGCCGGCTTGGATCCAAGGTCGGATCCGAATTCCATATGTTGCTGCACAAATGAAGTTAACTACTACAGATGAAATATTTTGCTAGAGTACTTTTCTTAATCCTGTCAAATACCAGAAAAATGGTGCCACATAAAAAGAAGTTAAGTACTTACCATAGCTTTTTATCTGCGTTGTCCATTTTCATTTTTCCTCTCATCTGATGGGTTAAGATCCAATCCCTTGGGTCTGGATTCAGTCGTTGCTAAAGCTCGTGGCTACCAAAACCTCTCGAGCTACTCCCTTACCCATAATGCATCAACCGTAAGTTACCTCAGATCTTGTTTGCTGATTTTTACCCAAAAGGAAACATTAACTACGCATAACAAGGTGAGGACTAGCATGCAGTCAATACAAGAAAAGACTATATCTGGAGTTCTATACAAAGGACAGTGATGTCTCCTAAAGACTTATTCTTCCAGAAGTTTGCAAAGGATGGCAGTTGGTGGGCGGGTAGTTGAGGAAGAATGAAAACAGACAACAAAGATGGTACATTATGCTAAGTACACAACTTCTTTATCTGATGTCAATTTTCATTCTAACCTCAGCTGATGGGACAGTCCCCTAAGCTACCTAAAAGTCTCAAGTTAACTCAAGGAAGGATGTTCCTGAGCACAGTTGAACCAAATAATGCTCCATCTCTGGAGACCAGATCCAATCTATAATGAACAAAGGTATGGGAAGCAACCCAATTAGCTGCTGCACATATGTTTTCTATGCATGGCCTAGAAAGAAAAACTGAAGACGTTGCCTTGGATCTAGCTGAATGAGCTTGTAATGGTTCTGTTAATGTAACACCCAATTTTTTTTTTTTTTTTTAATAAATAAATGATATACAATCAGTCATCTGGCTAAAGTTAATTTGCCAACTGTTTTTCACAATTTCAAGTCAGCAAAGAAAACTGGGCTCTCTTTCTTATATCTTTTGTTCTATGCAAGTAAAAATGTAATTGTCTGAACATCCTGCAATACCAGACTGAGGTCCCATGTGGGAATAGGATCCTTAAGGGGAGGTCTTAAAAGCGAAGTGCCTCGCAAGAAAGCTCTGCATAGCTTATTACAGGCTACTAAAGAACCTTCAAATCCAATGTGAAAGTTTGATATTGCTACTAACTGGACTTAAATGGTTGAGAAACCAGCTCCTCCTTTTAAAAACAGGACCAAAAATTCAAGGATGTTATATATAGGACCTGGAAAAGGTTCAGCATGATGTTGATGTGCCCAGTGCAGAAATATTTTCCATTTACTGAAATAGAGTTTATGTGAAGACAAAAGTATATGTCATACAGGGCAAGAGAGCTTAGGTTGCCTGGCTATTAGAATTTGAGAAGCCAGGCTGTCAGCCTGAGGTTCGATACATCTGGATAGATCACGCCTGTTGTGCAAGGCAGGAGGTTTGGAATTGCATCCAGAATCCAAGGTTGGTGAAGTCAGTGAGACCAAAGGAAAGGGAACCAAATCTGTCAAGGCCAGTAAGGTACAATGAGAACAACTTTGCTCTTCAACATAGCTATCTGTAGGAATTACAGAAATTAGCAGGACTGGAGGGTAGGCAAAAGCAGACTGGGGGGGCCAGTCACGAAGTACAGCATCCCTTGGTGATTACCCCTGTCGGGGGATTAGGGCAAAGTAGATGCTGCATTTGTTGTTTAGGGGAGAAGCAACAAGACTGCAGCAAAGCTGGCCCAACTAATGGAAAATAATTTCAGTCACATTCTTATCGAGAGAATGCTCATGAGGTAGAAGAATGCACCTGCTCAGCTTATCTGCTATCACAATGAACTTCCCCAGAATGTGCATTGCTATGAGAAAGCAGTAGGATGAGATCACCCATTGCCACAGTCTGAGTGCTTCTTGACACAGGGGGCAAGATCTGGTCCCTTGATTGTTGAGGTACCGAACTAGTGACAGTCCATTTGAACTGCAATCATCCCCGAAGGGAGAGCATTCTGAAGGGCCTGCAATGCTAAAAGCACTGCTCTCATCTCTTGGAAAATGATATGCAAGTTGGCCTCTTCAGGGGACCACCTGCCTTGGACTGTCTTCCCCAGAAAGTACCTCACCCCCACCCCAACTGGGAAGCATTTGGCCTTTGGCTGAGGGGCAATGAACGGATGACCTTGTAGAACCTGATCTGATTGAATCCCTCCACCTGAGATCTCTCTTGTATATGCGAGTGATTTGTATCAGAGTTGACATGGGTTGGTAAAGAAACTACCATTGTGTTGCTAGTATCCAATGTAGAATCCTCATGTAAAATCTGGCTGAAGGCACTAGGGTTATTGCCGCTGGCACTGATCCTAGAGCTTGAGGACCAAGTAGGCTAAAATCTTGGTACCGCAAATTGTTTTTCTGACCTGTGATCTTATAGTTTGAACCCTTGAGAGAGGCAGTGAAGTTATTATTGACTTTGTGTTGAACAGTGCTCCTATGAATTCCAAATCTTGAGCTTGTTCCAGAGACTCGTAGTTTATGGTTATCCCCAGATGAGAACACATCTGGAGAACCTGATCTCTTGCCTTTATTAACTGATGCCCAGTCAGGGCGGTAATGAGCCAGCCATCTAGATATGGAAGCATCCGGAATCCTTGCAGTCTCAAGTGAGCTGCTAGTACTGCCATACGTTTGGTTAACACCCTGTGGCTGTGGTGAGGCCAAAGGGCAAAACTCTGAACTGGTAATGACTGGCTCCCAGCCAGAAGCACAAGTGCCTTCTACATCGTCTGTTCATCTTTATGCAAAAGTATATATCCTGAAGGTTCTATTGAGCACACCCAGTCCTTTTCCAGACAAGGGAGAATGGACTGAAATGTGACCATCTGAAACTTGGCGCAAGCTGACTAAGTTGCTGAGATCAAAAACTGGCCTCCAGTCCCCTGTTTTCTTTGGCACTAAAAAGAACCCCGAGCAAGTTCCAGGTTCTATCTTGTCTGGCAGGACCTCTTGGATGACTTTCCCTAGCAACTTTTGCATCTGAATTGCTGCTTGTTCCCTCTGACTGGGTGAAATATTGGGGATTTTTCTTAAAATTGGAGGTGGAAGGGAAAAGGGTATTATATAACCTCTGGAAATAATCGTCAGCACCCAAGTACCTTTTACAACGTCTAGCCAGGCTCTCTGATGCAGGGATTGCCTCCCAGTTGCCTCCAGAGGTGGAAAACTTTTAGTTATGTACTTACCATAACTTTAGATGTTTGGGATCCATCTCACCTACATTCTGTACTGATGGGTTCGGAGCCAATCCTCGGCTCCGACTCGGCACGCTATACTATAGAATGAAGTCTATTATTGGCCGAGCTATCCTACATCCCAGGATGCACCACCACTGCTTCCCCAGATCTTGTTTGTCCGCACACATGCACACACACAGACTGTTGATATAACATTGCCAGGTGTTTCAAGATGAAACGGCTGAACTTGAACCGTCCGGTCTCTTCTGATCTCCAAGGCAGGGGGAAGGAGGGTGGGTTATTAGGAATGTAGGCGAGATGGATCCCAAACATCTAAAGTTATGGTAAGTACATAACTAAAAGATGTTATGTGATCCTATCTCGCCTACATTCTGTACTGATGGCACAGCGTCCCTAGCACCTGATTCCTGGGTGGCTCACTGAAAACACTCCTGAGAACCGTGGAACCAAAGGAAGCTCGCCCCCGAGATGCCACGTCCACTTTGTAATGAGAAATGAAGGTGTGAGGAGAAGACCAGGTAGTCGCAGCACAAATGTCACTAATGGCAAGCTTAGAATGAAAAGCTGCCGAAGTAGCCATAGCCCTGGTAGAATGAGCTTTTACAGTAGATGTAAGCTCTTTATTAGAAAAGAAGTAAGTATGACTGATACAGTCTCTGATCCACTTGGCAATAGTGACTTTCGTGACTGCTTTGCCCAATTTATTGTCCGAAAAGGACACAAACAACTGATCTGTTTTCCGTGTTTGGTGCGTCCTATCCAAATAGAAGTGCAATTGCCTATGACCATCTAAGGTGTGAAAGATGTATTCAGCTCGGAGTACTTTGGGAAGAAAACTGGAAGTTCCAATGACTGTTGCAGACAAAAACTAGAACAAACCTTAGGAACAAAGGATGGATTCGGTCTGAGGGATACTCTATCCTTGGGAAAAACCAGGTATGGTGGTTTGACACATAGGGCTTGAAGTTCCGAAACTCTTCTGGCTGATGTAATAGCAACTAAGAAAGCAGTCTTCCAAGAAAGAAATTTCAAGTCACAAGTTGCTGCCGGTTCGAAGGGGGAAGAAGTCAAAGCACCTAACACAACATTAAGGTCCCACGGTGGAGCGAGATGAGATATCGGGGGCCGAAGCAGCCCAGCACCTTTCATGAAGGCTTTACACAACTTGTTGCTCATCAAAGGTGGATCTATGCTCTCATGAAAATTGGAAATAGCTGCCAATTGAACCTTAATGGTAGAGACCGAAGAACCTTGATTGAACAGAGACACTAAAAATTTCAGAACTTATGATACCGGGACAGTTATGGGATCTAATCCCCGGAGTTGGGCCCAAACAGCAAATCTCTTCCATTTGCTGTTATACATTTTCTTAGTAGAAATCTTGTGGGCCGAGGACAAGATATGTACGACTTCCGGATCCAAAGCATGGCTCCTGACTAAGGTCGGAAGAGGAGGAGCCAAGCTGTTAACCTCAACGAGTGAAGGGACTGATGATGCTGCCCCGACTGATTGGTCAAGAGGTCCGGAATTTGGTCCAAGAACCATGGACCGTCCAGTGCATATTTCCGAAGAAAGGGAAACCAGACTTGACGAGGCCAGTATGGGGCAACTAAAATCATCTTGCTCTCCAAGCGAATCACCTTCTGGATCACCTTGGGAAGAAGGGGAACCGGTGGAAAGGTGTACAGCAGGCCGGTGGGCCAAGCTTGGACTAGGGCGTCCTTGGACATCTCCCCCGGAACTGAGGTGAGAGAGAAGAACTGTTGGCATTTCGAATTGAGGGGGGTTGCAAATAGGTCGCAACAAGGAGTTCCCCATCTTCTGAAAATCTGAGTTGGCACACTGTCGTTCAGAGACCACTCGTGAGGGGACAGAACAGTTCTGCTCAGTCTGTCGGCTATCACATTGGATCTCCCTGGAATGTGTGTTGCTACCAGAGAACGTTTGGTTGAAATTGCCCAATCCCATACCTTCATGGCCTCTCTGCAAAGGGGGTAGGATCTGGTCCCTCCCTCCTTGTTCAGGTACCAGACTACTGACATGTTGTCGGACTGAATGGCAATCATGCCCTGGGGGAGGTAACTGTGTAGTGCTTGCAGAGATAGAAGCACCGCCCTCATTTCCAGTATGTTGATATGGAGGAGACTCTCTTCTGAGTGCCACTTGCCTTGGACTGACCTACCCAGGTAATGTCCCCCCCACCCTGTCTGGGAGTCGTCCGTAGTCAATGTGGCCACTGGAGGTGGTGGAACGAAGGGTCGCCCCTGATCCAGATTGGAGGAAAGAAGCCACCAACGAAGGTCCTGTTTGCACGTCTCTGTGATCAGAATGAGGTGACAGAGGGAGATCCTGATAAGACCACTGGACTGACAGGAGCCACTGGAGAATCCTCGTATGTAACCTTGCCAAGGGGACTAGGAGAACAGTGGCCGGCATGGAACCTAACAGTTGTAGGACCATCCTGGCTGGGGCTCGGCGTTTGAGGAGCAAGGTTCGAACTTGAGACTGTAATGTTTCTATCCTCTCTGTAGGAAGATAGACCCGCATTTGCTTTGAGTCTATCTCTACTCCGATAAACCGTATGCGCTGAGATGGCAGCAACACATACTTTGCCCAATTGAAGGTGATTCCTAGAGAGTTGCCTAGAGATATAGTGGCTGCTAGGTTTTGTAAGAGTAGACGCCTGGAGGTTGCCATTAGGAGCCAGTCATCTAGGTATGGAAACACCTGGAATCCTAGACTTCTCAGGTGAGCAGTCACCACCGCCAAACATTTGGTGAACACCCTGGGGGCTGTGGTGAGACCAAAGGGCAGTGCACAGAACTGGAAAGGACCGTCTCCCAGGCTGAAGCGCAAGTGTGTCCTGGACGCCTGATCTATCAGGATGTGATAATAGGCGTCCTTGAGATCTATGGAGCACATCCAAACACCCTTCTCCAGCAGCGGGAGAATGGATTGTAAGGTGACCATCCGGAACTTGGACTCCTTGACAGATCGGTTTAGTTTGCTGAGATCCAAAATGGGCCTCAAGTCCCCGGTCTTTTTTGGCACCAAAAAGAATCTTGAGTAAGTCCCTAATCCGGTCTGGCCTTCGGGGACCGGTTGGATGACTCCTTTTTGAAGCAGCTTTGAGATTTCGATGGCTGCGAGATCCCGTTGACTGGGTGGTGGGTCTGGGATTTTCCGGGATGGTGGGGGGGGGTTGAGAAAAGGGGATGGTGTAACCTCCGGCGATAATTCGGAGCACCCATCGGTCCTGAGTGATACTCTCCCAGGCCTCTAGGTGCTTCGAAAAATGACCCCCGACTGGCTCCGGAGCTGCACAGTCGGGCAATCCTTCAGGGATGCTGGAAGGTTGAAGAGCCACGAAAGGACTCGCGGTCTCCAGTGTTGCGGGGGCCTCCGCCGCCTCTGGGACGGCGTCTTCCTGAAAAATTTCCCCCTCCTCTGCCTCTAGAAGGGGGATCGCCCTGCTGTGAGGAGTAAGCCTTTTGAGATTTGCGGAACCACATTTTCCCCCCTCTTCTAGCCTTGGAATAAGGCCTGAAGGGAGTAGAAAACCGTGCCCCTACGGCAGTCAAGGTCTTACCCTCTTGTTCACAGCGGGTCAAGGTGTCATGGGTACAAACAGAGAGGACCCATCGAAGGGAGCGTCGGCAAAGGAAGACTTGAAGGCTTCCGCAAAGTGACACAGGCGGAGCCAGGCTTGTCTCCGTAGAGCAACACCTGTTCCCGCCGCTCTACTCGCCCCCTCGGCTGCATACAAAAGGAGCCTCATGGACGAGTTCGATAATGATAAGGTAGCCAGCTGAGAGCTAACCGTCTGGGCCAACTGCTCAGGTAGGTTACCAGAGAGGGTATCAAAGTTCCTTGACCAGATCCCTCTGAAGTCTGGTGAAGTGCGTCAGATAATTCAGAGACCTTAAAGTAAAGGCTGCTGAAGTAAGGGTGCGCTTCCAGTACCGATCCATGCTCCTGGACTCTATTAGGAGGATGGACGGACGTAGACGCCTCTGCCAGATCTTGTTGGGTAGCAGGTGCCACCACCAGGGCATCTACAGCCACACCTTTGGAGAGAAAATCCTTCTCGGGGAGGGGGGGGGGTTGAAAGAAATTTATTGGGGCGAGCTGGCACCGGTTCCACAGAATCCGGGTGCTCCCACGCCCTTCGAGAGATCAAATCCAGAAGCTCATCGAAGGGCGGAGACACCCAGGAGGCGGAGGGCTGAGCCCCGAAGGCCTTGAGGAATACCGACTCCTCAGAAGAAGGGGGTTTGGACTGCCAGTCGCCTCGTTGCTTCAGGATTTCTAAGATGTCCGCAAAGGAGACATCATCCGAGGACGACTTAGGGGACCCCTCCGCATCATCGAGGTCGGTGTCCGAGGGGAGAGACTCGTCAGGGGAGTCTACGTGCTTCCTCTTGCACTGTCTCTTCCTTGGGGGTTCCTCCGAAGACGCTTCGGAAGGACCTCCAGGAAGGGGAGGACCCCCAACGGGGGTGACCTCAGGCCCCAGGGCTCCGCTGTCTTGAGACAGGGGGACAACAAAGGAACCAGTCTCCGTGCCAAGGGAAGGTGCTGGAGAGACGGTGGAGGTAGCCAAAGAAGATTTGGCCAAAGCACTCCTCATGGCCCTGAAGGCCGGACCCCCAGAGTCCTGGGAAGGTCCGACCCCCGAGGCCACAACAGTAGACGGCACTCCCGCAGCCGACGCACCGAGAGGGAGGCTCGGAACCGAAAACATCGGTCCCGAAGCGTCACCCCCGGGGCCGACCAAGGAGGTCCGTGTACCGAACTCAGACCCGAAGGACGGGGTTGGAGT
Source organism: Protopterus annectens (assembly GCF_019279795.1). NCBI lineage: Eukaryota > Metazoa > Chordata > Ceratodontiformes > Protopteridae > Protopterus > Protopterus annectens. The sequence continues at coordinate 160,519,952 of NC_056748.1, read as the reverse complement.
AAGGGTCGGAGCCAACCCAAAAACCTCCATCGGCTCCACCAGCACCGACTCCAACGGTGCCGAGGCTGTTGGAGGAGGAACCAAGACAACAGGGTGGGCCATCGGCTCCGGAGCCGACTGGGCTGTAGCCGAAACCAACTTTTGGAAGACTGGAGACTGAAACAGCCTTTGAAGTACCCTGTCTATGTCCGAATCCGACATTCTCGAAGACCAAGAAGAGATTGAACGAGTTTGAGTCTACTTCTCCACCAGTTCTGAAGGACTGGGGGACCGTCTCCGAATCGTCTCGATAAATATCGGTGCCGAGGGAGACTCCACAACCATAGCAATTTCCCTCGGAGCCGAAGTGGACTTTGGCGCCGAAGGGGAAGAGTCTGAGCAGGCAACTCTCATCGGCTCCGAAGACAGTGGAGCTGATGGTGACCCGCCTCTCGAAGCTCTAGCCGTCGGCTCTGAAGCCAGAGGAGTCGAGGCTGGAGGCATCGAGGCAGACCATTCCGCCCTCGGCTCCGAAGTCCGTGGAGCCGATGGAGAAGCCTGCCGAGATTTCTTTGTGGCCAGTTCCAAAGGGCTGGTCGGAGCCAATGATTTCTTTTTCTTCGATGGTGAAGAGGAAGATGATAAAGCCTCCTCAAAAGAAGGTGTAATAAGCCCTTTTAGAATCAATTTGTTTTTCCTCTCTTGGAGGACTCGGGAGGAAAAAGCGTGACAAATGCTGCACGACTCCTGAAGATGTTTAGGGCCTAAACAACACACACACAACGAGTGATCGTCTGTTATAGACATCTTGTAGCTGCACTTAGAGCATTTTTTGAACCCAGAAGGTCTATGCTCTTTCGACATGTTTACACAAACACTACTACTAACTTCAAAAACTTTCACAAAACTTAGTTAAAGAAGAGTAAATAAGGACAAAACCCCTCTAACGTAAACGGGATTACTTGTCCAACTAAACTATAACACTAGAATAACACTCACACTAAATACTTCAACACGAGCGAGGGCAAGGCCCCTCTAACTGAAACGGGATCCTTTCCTTCGAATTAAAGACAAGTTTACCAGAAAAAATCACAGAAAACTCAGTCACACAACAACGATAGCTGTTAAAACAGCTTTTGGGTATAAGAATCAAAAATTTCTGACAGAAATTCTTTGAAGAAAAAAAGCACTTAGCTCAGCCAAGTCCGAGACCACGTCTTTGCTGTAAAGCGGCAAATATGGGGAAGCAGTGGTGGTGCATCCTGGGATGTAGGATAGCTCAGCCAATAAGAGACTTCGTTCTATAGTATAGCGTGTCGAGTCGGAGCCGAGGATCGGCTCCGAACCCATCAGTACAGAATGTAGGCGAGATAGGATCACATAACATCCTCAGTCTCACCCCAACCCCTTTCATCAGTAACTTACCAACTAACTGCATCTTGGCTAAGTACTGTATTCACAAACATGCTACTTCCAAACTTTCCAAAAAAAAAGAGTCTGCTTGCAATAACATTCCAACTGTGTTATCCATTTTCATTCTTCCTCAGCTGTTTGGTTCGGACTCAACTCGGCCATTACTATAGCTTGAGGTACCCTAAAAGCTTGCAAGCTCCTCCCCACCCAAAATGCACAGCTCTCAGACCTTGTTTGCCAGAAGACATAAAAAATATCAATGTAAATATTCCTGTCAGAAGAAGTCATTATCTGGAGCTCAAATTAAGGTACAGGGATGCCGTTATGAACTTTCGTTCTTCCAGAAAACTAATCATGACATGGATGGGGGTTGGTGGTGGTGGGGGGTTAAGGAAGAATGAAAATGGACAATGTTATAAGTATATACAACTTTTTTATCTGATGTCAATTTTGATTCGTTTCTCAACTGTTGAGACACAGTCCACAGCTACCTGAAATCCCAGGTGGACTCTAAGGAAGGATGTTCCTAAGCACGGCTGAACCAATAACTGTTCTTCCCCTTGAGACCAGATCTAGTTTGTAATGAGTAATAAATGTATGAGGATTAGCCCAAGTTGCAGCTGCATGTATATTGCTCATGGAATGACTGGATAAAAATGCTGACAAAGTTGCCCTGGAATTAGTGGAGTGGGTTCTTAAAGGTTTTGGTAATGAGATATCCAGTTTATTGTAAACAAAAAATATACAATTGGTAAGCCATCTTGCCATACCTATTTTGGACTCCACAAAGAAATTAAACAGTTGATTACATTTTCTATCTTCTTTTGTTCCATTAAGTATAAACATAATTGTCTATGAACATCTAACAAATGCAACATGTACTACCCTTTGTTTTCAAATTTTGGAAAAAAGAAAGGCAGATTAACGGACTGGTTGATGTTGGATTCTGACAACACCTTAGGAAGGAAAGTAGGGTTGGTTTGTAATGTTACTCTATCCTGCGATCCCAATGAAAAATCAAGTAGTGAGGTTTAGAAGGCAATGTTTGAAGCTCAGAAATTCTTCTAGCTGAGGTAATAGCCACTATAAAGATAGTTTTCCAGGTCAGGAATTTAAGATCACATTTTGCTTCTGGCTCAAAAGGGGGCATGAATTAAGACCTGCAGCACTAAATTCAAGTCCCATGGTAGAGCTGGGTCTTTATAAATGTTGACTTGAGTGCCTCATAAGGCAGCCTTACAGAGCTTTGATGAAACGAGAAGAATTCTCAAATCTGATAAAGAAGTTACAGACTGCTGCCAACTGAACCTTAACAGTTAAGGAGTTGGCTCCTTCACTGAAAATTGTTGCTAAAACTCAAGTACACTTTGTATAGGAGCTGAAAAAAGGTCAGTACTTCTCTGATGAGCCCAAACAACAAATATCTGCCATTTACTTCTGTAAAGTTTTCTGGTAGAAGCTATATGTGAATATAAAAGAATACGAAGGACGGGATGACAGCATAGGTTGCCTGGCTAACAGAATTGGAGAAGCTATGCGATTAGCATGAGGTATGAGATATCTGGATGAATTATGCCTGTTGGGTGAGACAGGAGGTCTGGAATCGGATTCAGAATCAAAGGTGGGTAAAGTAGATGAGGCCAAAGAAAGGGAAACGAAATCTGCCAAGGCCAGTAAGGTGCAATGAGGATGACTTTTCTCTTCAACCTGGTGGCTTTTTGCATAAATTTGGGGATCAAAGGAGCCAGACGTTAAGCACAGAGGAAACCATGGGCATGACAGTCATGGAACAGAGCATCTCTCTGATTCCCCTTCTGGAAATGATCCTCTGCACCCAGGGGTCTTTCTGTTGTCTACCCAGACACTCTGATGCAGGGATAAACTACCCCCAATTGCCTCCAGAGGCAGACAATCAAGCCTCCTTTCAGGAGCACTGGTAGGGTTGGTCAGGGAAAGAATCTCTAGACCCTTCATTTTCTGGGCCACCTCTGCCATGTGGGCAGCGATCCCCATTTCAGTCCCCCCCCCCCTCTGCCTCTAGGGGAACTGTCTCCACATGGATCTTGAAAAGGACCACAGAATTTCTTGAACCACATTTTCTGTCGTCCTTGTTGGCTCCTAGAAAAGGTGCTTTCAGGGGTCGAAAGACGTACTCCCACAGCAGTCAGTCTTTCCATGTTTTATACACCTGGAGTGCGTATCCTTTACTTTAGGGGCGAATAAAGAAGTTCCAAATCGGGCACTGACGAAAGAGGACATGAAGAGCACCACAAAGTCACTTAAGTGTATCCAGGCATGTCTCCTAATAGAAATACCTGAACCCACTGCCTTTGAGGTACCCTCAACTGCGAGAGGGATGAGCCTCATGGATGACTTAGAAATGGACTATAGGGTCGCCAACTGTAATGCCACAAAAGACAGAATCGAAGTGGTCCCTGAAAGACAATTTGACAGTTCCTTAATCAAATCTCTTTGCAACCTGGTAAAATGTGTCAAAAAGTTCAGTGATCTAAGAGCGAAGGACACAAGCATAAACGCACTTCACAAACCTGTACAAAGTCCTAGACTCCCCTGTTAGAGGTATGGACAGTGGAACTTTGTTCCACAAGGTCCTTCTTAGTGGCCAGCACCAAAACTATAGCACCTACCGGTACTCCCCTTACTCCAAAATTCCTTTCCTGCTGGTGGTGCCAGAATCCTGCCCCGGTCTCTTAGGGTAGGTTCAACAGAGTCAGGTTTCTTCCACGCTCGCTTCAAGATCATATCAATGAGCTCATCCGCAGATGTAGTTACCTGGAGGCAAGACAGGCCAGACCCAAACGCCTCCAGGAATACCAATTCCTCTGAAGAAGGATTTTGGGAGGACCAACCACCTCTTTCTTTTAGGACTTCTAGGATGTCTCCAAATGAAATGTAATCAGGTGGAGATCTTGGGGATCCTTCCCCTTCATCGAAATCAGTATCTGATGGATTCCTGTCTGGAATCTAAATGCCTCCTTTTGTACTTTCTCTTCAGAGGTACTTCTTTGGTGGGATGCTCCAGAAAAATAACAGAGGAGATGGTGATACCCTGCTGGGCAGCCCGAAGTGTATGGTCTTGCAGTACCTGTTGAGTCAAATGTTGAGGCTCAAGGAGCAAAGACGCACGAGATCCTGAGGGATAAACCCAAGAGGGGAGAAATCATCTAACCTGCTGAAGCAGAGAAACTCCCCAACACCTCAAAAGCAGAACATCCAGGGGATGAAGAAGCTGCTGGAGCTGAGAAAGGCATACTTCCACCCTGTCAACTCCCTCTGCCTCTAAGGCATTCTACCCGAGGTGGATTTTGGAGCAGAGCTGTCCAATGCAGAGACTCTGAGGGGCAAAGATAACTCGGACAACTTTGGAGTCAACACAAAGACCTTAGATTCGGCAGGGACTCTACAGCTCCAAGAGTCATCTATATCCCAACTCTGAGCTGCAGTGCTCAGAGAAAATCTCGGAACAGAGGGTAACAGTATCTTCAGATCTGCCACACTGTTTCAGCAGATTTGGATCCAGGGTCTCAAACGAAAGGTCGGATCAAAGAAGGAACCAACAGTGAAGGAGTAGTCTGAGCTAAGGCTTCTTGACCCAAAGGGGTAGCAGCTGAAAGAACACCCATCTGAATTTGTGCCGAGAGGAATCCTATCATCCTAGCCATGTCAGTTTTGGTCAGACTACTAAAATAAAGAGATGAGGCTACCGAAGGACATTTTGGGTGGTTTCACCAAGAAAAGAGATGGCAATCTTGACAACACTGGGTCAATAGTAGGTGAACATTGGGTCCGAGGAAGAGATGTTGGATCCAAACTAATGGGATCTGACAAAGTTTCCTGCATAGCAGACTTCAAAGCAGAAGTCTTTGGCTCCATCTTCTGTTTCTTACATGCAGGATATAATAAAGAAAGGAGAGGAACCAAATGGCCCAGGGGACCTTTTTGAAAACTCCTTAGGTTTAGATTTGGGGGTCTGAGCCCCAGAAATTGCTTTAGAAAATGAAGTTGGCAGTAACCCCTTTACAATGAGCTTATTCTTTCAGCTGGCAACTGCACGAGGCTTAAAATTCTTACAAATTGAACACACTACATTTAAGTGTTGTGGGCCCAAACAGTACATGCAGAGATCATGCGTGTCTGAAATACAAAACTTATGGCCACATTTTTTTTAAATCCCGAAGGACACTTCTTTGGCAGTTTAAGATAAAACTAGAAAAAAGGGTGTTTTTTTTTACTTATTTATTTTTTTTTAGAAATAGAACAGATGAGTAAGACAGGAAAAAAAAATACCAACTATGGTACTGAGAAGTACGGAGATGTGTAATAACTGAAAAGGACGCAGAAGGGAAAAATATATACTAATAATGGTGCAATAGAATATACTATGAACAAAAAAAATAAAAAAACAGCAAATAGATATAACGACTAAGAAAAAAATCTCAACTGACTGAAAAACTCAAGAGCTATCAATGACCACGGCTTTCCATGATCTACAGTATTTATTTTACTTATTTATTTTTATTTTACATTGGTTGACCGGGATAGTCCGACTGGATGCATGTCCATTTTCAGCGGAGGCCCGGGGAGAAAAGCTCCACAGAGAAAAAAAAATACAACATTAAATACATACAGCTAAAAACACAGTTACAGGAACAATATTTTTTTTTTGGTTTAGATACATTTGTCAGCAGTGTGATTTAAATACAACTCAAAATGCAATAATATTTCTATAAGTTGTTACAGGATCCTTACTGTTATAGTATGCAGTCAAGCAAGGAGGAGCTAGATTTCTATAGAAACCAGAGGAGGTAGAATGCTAAGGACGTTGGTTGATAATTATTTGAAACTTTGAAAAGGAAGAGTAGCATCTAGTAGGTACAGGGGAGTGGGTATAGTATGTGTCAAGGAGAGTTAATCAGGGTTAATACATGGGCAAAGCCAATGAGACTTAAAAAATTGTTTAAGATTATTTTTAAATTGACAATTACAGTAACAGTAGAGTCAGATCTAATGTTCAGATCTAAACTCAGCAGTTGAGGAAAGTGAAAACTGACATCAGATAACATTTATTTATTTTATTTTACATTTGTTAACCAGGAAAGTCTGACTGGATACATATCCATTTTCAGCGGAGGCCCGGGGAGAAAAGCTCCACACTGAAATTAATTTACATGACAAATTATGGTAACAGCGAAGTCTGTACACATTTAACGACATCAGTGATGGGTAATAGTCAAAACTGCGGATACATAAAGTTAGCAAACATTTAATAACAGTGACAGGTAATAGTCAAGGTTACATGTAGATAGAAATAATCATTTAGAGAAAAACTGTCATTGTTGGTAGTTGGATTAGGTGTACAGAAGTAATAATTACATGACTGAGCAGTGTGTAATAAAGAAAATGAATTGGAGATGGAAGGTAAGGATGATAGTTAAATCGAATGGAGGTAGGAAGGAAGTAATTTAGTGTGGGCAGAAAAGTTAGTTCTCTTCCTGATGATGGGGTAAAAGAGATGCATGGTCGAGGGGATTGTGTGTTAAGAGGGTGGGGAGAGAAGATATTAGGGTGTATACCTCTGTGAGCTATGTTTGGGTTACCTTTGTCCTGGTATTAAATAGGTTAGTCAGGGTATAGACCGGTCATGGCCGCGTATATTTTGCATATTCTAAATTGTGATTGGGTTAGTCAGGGTTGGGACATGGGCAGAGCCAGTCAGTGTTCATGAACATTTTTAGGGATGTTTTGAATTGGGGCAAGGAGCATGTGGTGGTTAGTTCAGCTGGAAGGGAGTTCCATTGTTTCCAGCAGAGTTAGAAAACAATGAGTCTCCAGTGGAGTTGCTGGCTTTGGTGGTTTGTACTAGCAGTTTGTTGGGTGAACGGGGGGAAGATAGGCTGCTGTAGGGGGTAATAATAATAGTCAGAATGGTGGTACTGGTAGGTTGATTTAGGATTTTATGAATCATTATGAGTTGGTTATAATAAATCTGACTGGATAGTTCAGGCCAGCCTAATTTTTGAAGATTTTTACAATGGTGGGTTCTGTAGGCTGAGCCTGTGGAAAATCTAGCTATACTGTTATAGCAGGTAGTGATTTTAAGATTTGTTTTGGTTAGATTTGTGAGGCATAGAGAAGGGTTGAAAGAAGGTGTGGGCAAGCTATTGTGGTTCTGGCAGATGGGGTTAAGAATTTCTTAATCCTATACACGGAGCCTATTTTTTGTTTACCGTTTTTATCTACATGGGCATCATACTTCATGTTATTATCAGTGATTACCCCTAGTAGTTTAGTGCAAGGTTCAAGAGTGATTATGGTGCCATTGCTGGAAGAGACTGTGATTAATGGTAATGTTAGCTTATGGGAGGGGGAAAAAGTAGCAGTTTGGTTTTGTTTGGGTTCAGTAGGAGACAATTATTGAGACAGTTTTCTACTTTGTTAAAAGTGGTTTGGGATAGGGATTGTAAATCTGTGGGACTGCAGGCAGTGCAGAGGAGTATGGAGTCATCTGCATACTGTAAACAAGTTGAATCTGGGATAACTTTGGGTAGGTCATTAATGAATATGGAGAAAAGGAGGGGACCCAAGATAAAACCTTGGGGTACTCCAAGGGTGACAGGTAGAAGGGGGGGATAGGTTGTTTTTGCACAGGACGGCTTGTTGTCTGCCGTGCAGGTAAGAGTGGAACCAGCTGAGAACTGGGTTATCTAAGGAGAGATATTTTGAGTCTAGGAGTAGGTAGTGATTTACCATATCGAATGCTTTAGATAAATCAAGAACGAGGGCAGAGGAGAGCATATTCTGATTGCGGTTTTGATTTATACAGTGAGAAAAGGAGAGGAGGGCGGTGGTAGTACTATGGGCTGGTCTGAAGACATGCTGGGTTGGAGCTAGGAGAGCATTCTGAGTAAGGTGGGTTAGTTGTTGTTTCTGTATGCATTTCTCCATTATTTTTGCTAAAGGAGATAGTATGGCTATGGGTCTGTAATTAGAGAGTTCGGATGAGTATCCCCCTTTATGAAGTGGAATAATAAGATGTATTTTCCAGATGGAGGGAATGTAGGATTCGTGGAAAGTGCGATCGATTAAGATGGAGATAAGATAAGCTATGACATTAGCGGCCTTTTGTAGAAACTCTGCAGGAAGTTAGTCGGCTGCCAGGGTGGTAGGTTTTAGTTTTTTTAAGTAGGGATTTTATATAGTCTGTGGGGATGGGATCAAATATGAGTGGAGGGGGGGGTATTTTCTTGAGTTGTTATATAAAGTTATATACTCACCATAATGATAAATCTGTGTTGTCCATTTCTGTCTTTTACTAAACAGATGGGTCTTGTATCCAGCCACAGCCATTTCCAAGATCAAACTCCTTCTCCTACCCTTAATCTCTGTGAACAGAAGATACCTCAAATACAGTCTGCCGTCTGAGGAAAAGGCAATGTAAATTATAAAACCTATTTCTAAGCTATCTTAAAGTAGCAGACGAGTTAAACAATAGTAAAGTGCCTGAGGAAAACAAGGCAGAAAAAGACAATACCTTCAACAGCTGGAGATAGGATAGTTAGGTCCATCTCAGAATCTACAGATCATACTACCACTGAAACAAAATAAAGAGGAGGAAAGTGAAAGGAAATTTGAGGAAAGGACAAAAATAGGGACAGATTTATTGCAGTGGTGAGTACATAACTTTTATATCTAATCTTGTCTTTTCCGTCTGTTCCTCAATAGATGAGACAAGGCCCCAAGTTACTTTTGTACTTGGGAGGCTTCAGGGAAGGCTATTCTGGTGCAGTTTAACCAAAAGAGATCCCTGAAGGAGACTGCAGATCCAATCTGTAATGGGAGATGCAGGTATGAACCTTGGAGCAGGAAGCTGCTCCGAATAGGTCATAATTTGGAAGTCTAGAAGAAAAAGGTTGCAGATGAAGCCACAGATCTAGTAGTGTGCGCTTTCAGAGTGGAAAGGAGACCAATTCCATTTACCTAGTAAAAATGAAATGCAGTGTCAACCACTGAGAAAGAGTAATTTTGAACACAGCTTTGACTAATTTAGCATTGGAGGAGGACATAAACTGGTCAGATTTTCTGAAGGGCTTAGTGCATGCAAATAAAAATGTAAAAGTGTAAGAAACTTCTGTTTGTAGAATATTTTCAGTCCATATGTCTCTAGTTAATCACTGTATATTAATCAGATCAGAAAAAAGTAGTAGAAATAGCGAACTTAAATTCGTCTCAAGTCAAAACAAATTAAAAAAATAAATAAAACTATATAATTGTACATAATTACTAAGTATTCAAAAGTAATACAAGCAAGGCAGGCAGTCCGTTTCCAGTCGAAAATCCTGCCTGCCTTGCTTGGATTACTTTCGAATACTTATTAATGCTGTACAATTTTATATATATATATATATATATATATATATATATATATATATATATATATATATATATACATATATACATACACACACTTTTTTTTTTTTGACAAGACGAGTTTAAGTTAGCTACTCCTAGTACTGTTGTCTGATTTGATTAATATAAAGTGATTAATTAGAGATATATGGACTGAAAATCTTCCACACAGAGAAGTTTCTTGCATGGTTTTGTTTTTGGGCCCACTACACTTTAGTGGGTTGTTTTGAGACTTCGGTGATACCAAGGAGTTTACTTTTTTTTTTTTTTTTTTTTAAATGAAAAGGTAACAGACAATGAACATCAAGTAAATGCAAGATACACGTGCCATCGGTTGAGAAACTTGGCAAGAAAACGACAAGATTTACGGACTGATTAATGGATAATTCCAAAGCCACCTTGGACAGGAAAGAGGGAAAGTCTATGTGAAAAATTAATTTTGGAGGCTTTTATGATGACACATGAAGCTCTGTAATTCTTTTGGCAGAAGTACAAGTCAACAGGGATAAGGTCTCGCAAAAACCATAAACTTAAGATCCACTTTTACAGCACATTCAAAGGGAGGGTTATAGTTAGGGGCTGCATAAGAAAGGTAATACCCCAATGGAAAGACTGGATCTCTAAGTGGAAGCCAGAGTAAGAAAGGCCTTGAACGATCTAAGAGAATCTACAGCTGTATGATTACTCATCTGAAACTGGAGGTAAATGAACTTTAATAGTAGAATAGCTGGCACCATTTTGAAAAAGATGTGCAAGGAACTCCAAAACAGATGGTAGGGGAGCTGAAAAGCTATCAATATTTTTCTCTACTGCCCAAATTGCAAACCTTTTCCATTTACTTTAATAAACCTCCCTGAAAAAAATGTATTTTAATTTGTGCGCTCTGCTTCTATGCTGTGCTGGATCCAAAGTCTTTTTAAGACGCACAGTCTTGCTGTGCTGTTTAATGCTGAATCAGAGACACAGAGCTTTGCATGACTCCACCTGTAGTCTGTTTAAAGCACCAAGCCTTTTAAATTGCACACTGATAAAGAAATATATTTTGCAGCTATAAGCACAGTTACAGATAACTTATTTTATAATAAACCACACATACTCTTGTTAGTTTGTAGCATATATTTACAAAGTTTTTTTATTACAGATATGAATGATGACTTCTACAAAATACCTCTCTCTGTCCCTTTCTCACATAACTGAACTACTATAATTAGAAGTTATGTACCTACCATAACGTTCCATGTTAGTTGTCTTCTCTCACCTTCTTTCTTGCTGGATGGGTTCGGAGCCGATCCTCGGCTCCGACTCGGCACTTGCTTTAGCTCGAGAACTCCTTTTACCAGCTCGAGGCAACGCTATATCCCATGATGCAAGGCGGAACTACCTCAGATCTCGTTTGGCAGCTAACTTACCCTGCTAAAGGTTATCCTAACCAAAATAGGAACAAAGTTTCCTAAAAGAAGTCCTCATAACAAAGATCCAGAGGAAACAAACTAATAGGAACTCTTCAAGATCTGTCCAGGCCAGGGGGAAGGAGGGAGGGGCTTAAGAAAGAAGGCGAGAAGACAACTAACATGGAGCGTTATGGTAGGTACATAACTTCTAAATGTTAAGTTGTCAATCTCGCCTTCATTCTTGCTGGATGGGACCGTCCTAGCACCTGTATCCCGGGTGGCTCAATGGAACAGACTCTTGAGAACTGTGGAACCAAAACTGGCCCTATCTCTGGAGGCCAAATCCAACCTGTAATGAGAAACAAAGGTATGAGGCGTGGTCCAAGTAGCTGCTGCACAAATGGTATCAATGGGAAGTCTATCCTGAAAAGCTGCAGAAGTGGATAGACTCCTGGTCGAGTGTGCTTTTGGCTTAGAAGGTAGTTGTTTGCCTCTGAGAGAGTACACATAGGAAATGGTGGAAGTCAACCATCTGGATAAGGTCACTTTAGAAACTGGAAGACCTAACCTGTTTTCTGCATAAGAGACCAACAATTGGTCCGATTTTCTGATTTGTTTAGTCCTATGCAAGTAGTACCTGAGCTGACAATGGACATCCAAAAAATGCAATTTCTGTTCAGCTCTGTCAGAATAGTTAGGGAAAAAGACTGGTAATTCTATAGATTGGTTAATATTGGTTTGAGATACAACCTTGGGGAGAAAGGAAGGGTTAGTTCTTAACGATACCCTGTCCTTATGAAAAACCAAATAAGGTGAACGAATACAGAGAGCTTGAATCTCGGAAACCCTTCTAGCAGAAGTGACAGCCAGTAAAAATATAGTTTTCCATGTCAATAACTTCAAAGAACATGAAGCAGACGGTTCGAAAGGAGGTAGTATCAAGGATGCTAACATTAAGTTTAGATCCCATTGCGGAGGAGGATGCTTTATAGGTGGTTTTAGGAGAAAAACTCCTCTCAAAAGGCCTTGCATAATCTATTAGACGTGATGTTATTGTCGTGCAAGCCAACATGATACTTGGAAATGGCAGCCAGTTGAACTTTGACTGTAGATGGCGAGGATCCCGAATGAAAAACCTCTGCTAGGAAATCTAAAACAGAATGTGCAGGAGCAGTAAAAGGATCAATATTTCTGGAGTTTGCCCAAATCGAAAACCCGCCACTTGCTAGCATATATAGTCCTAGTGGTCGACTTCAAAGAAGCCACCACAATGTCTCTGACTGAGTCAGAAATCATTGGTAGCCTGGCTAGGGGAGGAAGTGGAGCAACCAAGCAGTGAGGTTGAGAGAATGAACGGCCCGGTGCTGCTGACCCGACTGGTGCACCAAAAGAGCCGGAACTGGGTCCAGATGCCAGGGCTGCACCAGAAGGTGACGATGCAGAGGCGGAAACCAAATCTGTCGAGGCCAAAAGGAGCAATGAGGATCAATTTGGCTCTCAAAGCGGTGGCTTTCTGAATGACTTGTGGAATCAATGGAAAAGGAGGAAAAGCATAAAGAAGTCCCTTGGCCAATCCTGGGTTAGAGAGTCTCTCAGGGGTTGGCCTGGAAGGGAAATAGAGTGAAATAGTCTGGGCACTTGTTGTTTTGAGGGGTAGCGAAAAGATCGCAACAAGGAGTGCCCCACTTCAGAAAAATCTGATCCACTACAGATTGATTGAGAGACCACTCGTGAGGCATCAGAATAGATCTGCTTAGCCTGTCCGCCAATAGGTTGGACCTGCCGGGGATGTGCGTTGCTATCAGAAACCGCTGAGAAGAGATTGCCCATTGCCAAAGTCTGAGAGCTTCTCGACATAAGGGATAGGACCTGGTTCCGCCCTGTTTGTTGATGTACCAGACCACGGACATGTTGTCCGTCTGTACTGCAATAGTCCCCGTGGGAAGAAAGTCGTCGAGGGCTTGCAACGTTAAAAGCACTGCTCTCATCTCTAGGACATTTATGTGCAGATGGTATTCTATGGGTTGCCACGTCCCGTGGACCATCCTGCCCTGATAATGCCCCCCCCCACCCGATCAGGGAGGCATCTGTGGTGACTGTGGCAACTGGAGGAGGGGGAACAAAGGGTCGGCCCTGATGAAGAAGAGGGGAGGATATCCACCAGCTCAGATGAGCCCTGCAAGACTGTGTCACTAAGATCTTGTGTCTCATCGGAAGATCGTGATACGACCACTGTGTGAAAAGCATCCACTGTAGGAGACGCATGTGAAAGCGAGCCAGTGGTAGAAGAACAATGGCCGCAGCCATTAGACCTAGAACTTTCAGGACAAACCTGGCTTTGATCTTTTTGCTTTGTAACAGAAGCCGAACAAATTTTTGGATGTCCAGAATTCTTTGATCTGTTAGTCTGGCTAACATTTTGTGTATTTAACTCTGCGCCTATAAAGGTGATAGATTGGCAAGGCAGCAGAGAAGATTTTACGAAATTTACTGAAATTCCCAGATTCTTGCAAAGCTGTAGGGTGTAGTCTCTGGACTGAAGAAGCTGACACTTGGTGGTGGCGGAGAGGAGCCAGTCGTCCAAATAAGGAAACACCTGGAATCCTCGACGTCTCAGGTGAGCTGTGACCACTGCCATGCATTTGGTAAACACTCTGGGGGCTGAAGTGAGGCCAAAGGGCAGGGCTCTGAATTGGTAATGACTGGTCCCTAGCGAAAGCGGAGAAACCTCCTGGGCGCCTGTGAATCTTTATGTGATAGTACGCATCCTGAAGGTCTATAGAGCACATCCAGTTGTCCTTGCCCAGAAAGGGCAGAATGGAATGAAGCGTGACCATCCGGAATCTTGCCTTTTTGACAAATCTGTTCAGATTGCTGAGGTCTAATATTGGTCTCCACTCTCCCGTCCTTTTGGGGACCAAAAGAATCTTGAGTAGACGCGGATCCTACTTGGTCTGCGGCACTGTCTGGACGGCTCTTTTTTCTAGGAGTTTTGAAACCTCCTGTTTTGCCAAATCCCTTTGACAGGGTGAGATGTCTGGAAGGGATTGTAGAGGTACGGGAAACCTTACGAAGGGGATCATGTAACCCTCGGATATAATCGACTGTACCCACTTCTCTTGGGATAGGGATTGCCAGGCTACTGGGTACAGTGAAATCCTTCCCGACTGCCTCCAAGGGTGGACAGTCGGGCAACACCTCAGGGATGCTGAAAGGGCTTCTCAGGAAGAGACTCCCTGTTGCCCTGGTTCTGAGGACCCCCCCTGCCTCTAGGGCGGCGTCTATTATTGTTACCCCCTCTGCCTCTGGGGGTAAACTGACCACGTGTGTCCGGTGTAGCTCCTTGGGCTTTACGGAACCACATCTTCCCCCCTTTCTGACACTTGGGATATGGTCTAGAAGGAGTGGAAAACTGGACTCCAACGGCAGAAAGAGTCTTACCGTCCTGCTCACACCTCGTCAAGGTATCCTTCACTTGAGGCCCGAACAAAGCCGAACCGTCAAAGGGGGTATTAGTGAAGGACACCTTAAAGGGGTCCGCAAAATTACACAGCCGCATCCAGGCTTGGCGTCTAAGAGCAACTCCTGTGCCTGCGGCCCTGCTCGCTCCATCGGCTGCATAAGATATGAGCCGCATAGAGGAGTTAGATATGGAATTCAGGATAGCAAGCTGTGAGGCAATCTTTCCTGAGCCCCAGCAGCAGAAGGATCCTGGACTACTTCACCCAGTTCTTTGAGAATATCTCGTTGAAGCCTGGTGAATTGACAAAGGTAATTCAGCGAGCATAGCAAAGGTCGCTGAAGAAAACATCCGCTTTCCATACCTGTCCATGGTCCTAGAATCCTTATTAGGAGGATGGACATGTACTGAAGGATCCGCCAGTTCCTTCTTAGTGGCCGCCACCACCATAGCATCCACAGAGACACCTTTGGAAAGGAACTGTTTATCCGGGGGCTGTAATGAACTTGGATGGTCTCCTGGGGACAGGTTCCACAGAATCTGGAGCCCACGCCTTCGAGCCACTACCTGCATGAGTGGGTCGAAGGCGGAGACACCCAGGAGGTGGAGGGTCGGGATCCAAAGCCTCCAGGTATACCGACTCATCCTCGGAGGGGTCAATGGAGGCCAATTCCCCTCTGTTTGAGGAGCTCAAGGATGTCTGAAAAGGAGACATCCTCAGAGGGGACCGTGGGAACCCTCCGACTCATCTAAGTCGGTATCAGATGTAGTAGACTCAGGGAGTCTGTGTGTTTCCTCTTACCGTCCTCTTCCGAGGGTTCCCCTGCAGGGTCAGGAGAAACCTCGAAGAGGAGGAAATTCCCAGTGGGGAAACCTGGGGCGATGGATCCCTGGGCCTGAGAGCAAGAGGCTGGCAAGAGGCATCTGCAGGCACTGATGAGGGAGGAGCTAGAGGGATAGACCGTTGACCAGGCTCAGAGGCCAGGACACTCCTCATCACCTCAAAGGCTCCTCTCCCGGGAGACCGGAACACACCGCTCGAAGAAACAGGAATGGTCGGCTCCAAGGAGAGAGAAGGCTCCGAGGCCGATGTCGGCGCCGAGCTTACCAAAGCCGAAGCCCGAGAGGGAGGCGGGGTTGGACAAGGGTCCGATGCCACTAGCCCCTCGGAGCCGACAGTGGAAACCCGACCGGATCCCTCCAAGGAAGGTCTCAAGGAGGAGATCGGAGCCGAGGACGACGGAGCCGAAGGATGTATCGGCTCCGGCATCGAAACAGTCGCTGTCCCAAGAAGCTCCGGCTCCGAACTCTGGTGTGGAGTCGGAGGAGGAAGTTCAAGAATTGGGGCTATAGCCGAAGTCTGTTGAGACGGGCTATGGAGCATTTGGGCCAGTGCCTGAGACTTCAACAGCCTGCTTACCACCCTCTCCAAGTCATGGTCAGACAGCCTGGAAGATCTCGAAGATCGGCTCCGATGGCTCCGCTCCGACAAAAGAGGAGATCCCGGAGCCGAATGGATACTCATAATAGAGGGGGACCGAGATCTCTTACGGGTCGAAGCCATCGGAGCCGAAGTCCCTAGAACTCCAGATGGAGCCGAGGATTTCTCGGCTCCGATGCTGGATAAAGTGTCGGCTCCAGCTGGAGCCGACAAGGCCACAGTAGTCAGGGTATCGGAGCCGGCCGGCACCGAACCCACTACTCGAGTAGAAGTATCGACTCCAGCCGGAGCCGATATCGGCTCCGACGGAGCTGGAGCCACCGGAGGAGGCTTGGACACTGTAGCCTGAACCTTCGGTGGCTTAAGAGGTTTTCCTGACCCTGATTTAGGAGGAGAACCTTCAGGTTTAAGTAAACCTCGGAGGATTAGTTTGTTCCTCCTTTCCTGCAGGACTCTCTGGCTAAAAGCATGACACAACGCACAGGAGTCCTGCAGGTGCAAAGGCACCAGGCAATAAACACAAGAAGTGTGACCGTCTGTCAGAGACATTTTCTGACAGCACTGGTCACACTTCTTGAAGCCTGAGACCTTGCCTTCTTTAGACATCCTAGAAGGATAGAACACAAACAGTCCCAACAAACACACAAATTAATCCCTTACACAGGCACACAGGAAGGGATAACAGAAAGGGACTAGGCCTGACTAAACTACTTTAGACAAAACTTATAAAAAGTTTATAAAAAGGTTGACAAATAGGGAATAGGGTGGGCTGTAACTAATTACAGACTATACTAGCACTAACAGGGAAAATAAACCCCTAACTACACTTTTTCTTACTTGACTAAGAAAAAACTTACCTCAGCTGGCAAAGGAGACCTTTTTCGCTAAGCGGCAAACGAGATCTGAGGTAGTTCCGCCTTGCATCATGGGATATAGGGTTGCCTCGAGCTGGTAAAAGGAGTTCTCGAGCTAAAGCAAGTGCCGAGTCGGAGCCGAGGATCGGCTCCGAACCCATCCAGCAAGAATGAAGGCGAGATTGACAACTTAACATTTGTTTATATAGAGTGCTAGTCACGCACACAGATGTTATTTTTTTCTTGGTATCTTTTTTGGCCTTCTGTGGGAAGTCACATAATGTGTGTTTTTAGACTTTTCTATTGTCCTGTCAGCAGTTCTGATGTGAAAATGCAGAAATGCACGCAATCAAATTTGATGCTGTGAAGAGAAGCCTGTTATACATACAGTATGAATGCACATTTTACATTGCTAAACTTTATACATATATTCAAGAAAACGTTTTATTCTATGCTTTATCTTTTAGCATATTTACAACAGAATTAATTTCAGCCTTATACTCATAATCTCCAACACTTCCTAGCAGAAGGTTTTTGAGAGGAAGGCAAAAAGTGTACAACATGGGATGACAACCTGGACTATCATAACATCACTGGAACTGGGGAAACCATGCAGTTAATTTAAAGGATTGAATGTTCGGGTGAGGCAGGTCCAATGGATGAGAAAGCAAATGAGTCCAAGCCCAGAACCCAAGGTGGGTTAATGAAATGAGGCCAGTCGAATGGAAAGCACATCTGTTGAGGCCAGTTAGGTGCTATAGGGATTACCTTTCAGTTTCTTTCCTGTTGCTGTAAATTAAGCTGCGCTCTGCACAAAAGTGGTTGGCAGTGCCCTGTACAGAAACTCTGACAGTAAAGTTCCCCTACAGAACAAATTTTAGGGCTGTAACCCATTACTTAGTGTGGCACTGTGAAGAACAGTCTGCATGTTGTAACCTTAAGAAGCATTTCTAAATGATGCAATGCAGCATAAATACCAAGCATGTGCAGACAGCAGTGTCATTTTGAGAGGACAGAGTGTGAGCACATATGGATGTGGCAGTCAGTTTCTAAGTTATGCTGATGGGTGTGTACATTAAAACTGCTTGAACAGAACCCACAACTGTTAGTCTGTTTTATCCTGACCAGATGAGCAATGCACTGCATACAGTTAGGCTTGGAACAAATAGCTTGCACATCTAAAAGCACTAATACCATAATCTTAACACTATACAACTCTAACCCCTAGCCCAAGAGACTACCTAAAGAGACCTCTGTATAATCCAGTCCTCAAACCATAACACCTTTCCCTAACAGGTCTGGATGACATGGATTTGCAATTTTTAAATGTATCCATAAAGAGCTTGGTAGATATGGGAATCCCAAGAAATGTAGCATTTGTTCATGTTTCACAGACAACCATTTAATCCTTAAAGAAATATAGTACTGCAAGATATGTACACACCCAACTTCCTTGGAAGCTTGTCAACAAATTTTATGTACGTACCATAATAATGCATCTGTTTTGACTGTTTTCGTCCTTCCTTCATAGAAGGTTATTAGGCTAGTGGTCCTAGAGCCTTTAAAAGCCTAGCCATGTTTAGCCCAAGTATCCCCATTTGTTCTTTTTGCGTAGTTCGCAGAACAAATTTATGAACAGAGCGAGTCTGTGATCAACACTGGCTACTCCTGCCCATGAGGGACATGGGTATCAGTCCAGGGGTGAATTTACAGTCACCCATACAATTATCTAGGTTGAGTTTGAACAGAGTCAGTGAGAAGCACTATTTTATGTGAATAGGAAGTCTATTCCAGAGAAGTGGCAGTCTCCAGCATGTTCTGTTAATGTCACAAGTAGGTTGAAATCCCTAGAATGAGTGCCTCGTACCATTTGACTTACAGATATGCAGCATTTCCATTAGGGCAAGGTCAGAGATTGCCCTTATAGGCCAGGCACTAGTCACCTCTCAGCAGCCTATAAGATACAGAGTAAAGTGACAGGGCTTTCAACCTGTCCACACAAGTCATGGTTTGGGGTCCCTGTATATTCTTGAGAAACCTCTTGGGTCTCTCCAGCTGCTGCAGGTATCTAATGAGGTATGTGCAAAAGGGTGCATCATTTTCTATTAGTGGTTGGAAGAGGTTCGGGTGCAGAGAAGTCATAACATTCTTTGACCTGAATTCTATCCCCTTGCTTATGAGGCTTTCCTTACCACTATGGAAACTTAGTGGTCAATGTTCAGACTGCTATCAACCTGTGTGAAAGTCTTGCACCACTGTGCTGGAACCCAGGGGGTGCTGCCAATATTGCAATTTGTAGGGAATTCCATTTTCTCAAAGTGAATAATGCATTTTTTGCACTTTGTTTCAGACCATGGCTTGAGCAGTAATCATTTGTTTGTATTAGCCCTTCTTGTAATATGTTGACATCACTGGGGGACTCTTGATTGCTCCCAGTTTGCAATCAATGAACCTGGTGAGCCAGAGGCCATCTACTTTGGCCTGGACTTATGAGAAATAGATGCCAAACAGTAAGGAGCTTAACACAGACCGCTGTAGTACTCCACTGGTGACTAGGTCTAGTGGTGGAGATGGAGTCACCAATTTTGACAGTGTGCGCTCGGTTGGTGAGCCAACTGGCGACACATCCAGCAATGTAAGGGTTAATCCCCAGCTGGGAGAGTTTCTCAACGATGCCAGAGTGAGGAATTATCTCGAAAGCCTTGGCAAGTTTGAGATAGGCTATGTGCACAGTCTTATCTTTGTCCATGGCTTTGGAAACATTCCTAAAGAAGTCTGCCAGGTTTAATAAGCATGATCTACCCTTAATGAAGCCAAACTGGGTTGGATTCAATGTTTAGAGGTTGCCTATGTCCTCAAGGTCCATTAAAGTTCTTTCCATGGCCTTGCAGATTAGGCTGGTTAGACTTGTGTGTCTGCAGTTCCCAGGGTCAGTTGATGCCCCCCCCCCCCACACTTTGTGCAGGGGGATTACTGTTGCTGTTCTCCATTCTGCAGGAACATAGACAGCTGTCAAAATATGATTAAAGAGAATGCCAAGTGGGTCCGCTAGATCTTGGTTTAGACTGTTTGGTAAACAACCCATGATACATCTGGTCCCATTGAGCCCATGTATTTGGCTTTGGTGAGCACAGAGATGACCTACTCTTTACAGATACTGGGCAAAGGACTGGTGTTAGGTATGCTTTGGGGATATAGGTTCATAGGTGTTCACTAGGCTAATGACAAGGGCCTTTTTAAGCCTAGCCATGCATCCCAAATCTCTGAAAAGTTTGGATACCCTTGATAAGTATAAGCATGGGCCTGGGAGATGAACCATTTACAAGGTTGCCCGTGACCGTAAGAGACATAGGTGCCAAACCAGGGATGAATTTCCAGTTTCCCATACAAATGTCAAAGTTGCACTTGAATTGGTTCTGGGAGGAACTCTGCTTCACATGGACTGAAAGCCTGTTCCATAGATGGGGTACTCGCTGGGATACATACCTATCTCTCCAGCAGGTCCTATTTATATCACAGGTAAGGTTCAAGTCAGAATGGGCAATTCTGGTGCTGTTTTTGGGATCTGACGATGAGGATAGGGCCTTGAGGAGGTCTGCATAGGACATTTTACTTACACCATTTATTCTTTTAGTAAGGAACCTCTGTGCAAGTTGCAATTGTCGGTGATGCCTGGTTAGGTACACACCAAAGGGGCAGTATACTCATTGAAAGGTCTGATGAATGCCAAATACAGTGGAACAAGGACTTCCTTGAACTTGGATGCTATACCTTTGTTTTTAAGTTGTGCAACATAGAATTATTTTCTCACCATTGTAGACACGTGATAGTCAAAGGCTAGATTACAATCTGAGTGTGTCCCTATGTCCCGGACTACTAGATCAACTCTAAGGGGTGTGTTATCAATATGACAGTTACCAGGCATGGACGACTTCCCAAAGGATACTGCTATGCATTTCTTGGCATTTACTTTTAGTCCATGATTCTGATGCCAGATGTTTGTCAGCCCCTCCTAGAGAACATCCCTTTGACCGGGTGAGATGTCTGGAAGGGATAGTAGAGGTACGGGAAACCTTACGAAGGGGATCATGTAACCCTCGGATATAATCGACTGTACCCACTTCTCTTGGGATAGGGATTGCCAGGCTACTGGGTACAGTGAAATCCTTCCCCCGACTGCCTCCAAGGGTGGACAGTCGGGCAACACCTCAGGGATGCTGAAAGGGCTTCTCAGGAAGAGACTCCCTGTTGCCCTGGTTCTGAGGACCCCCCCTGCCTCTAGGGCGGCGTCTATTATTGTTACCCCTCTGCCTCTGGGGGTAAACTGACCACGTGTGTCCGGTGTAGCTCCTTGGGCTTTACGGAACCACATCTTCCCCCCTTTCTGACACTTGGGATATGGTCTAGAAGGAGTGGAAAACTTGACTCCAACGGCAGAAAGAGTCTTACCGTCCTGCTCACACCTCGTCAAGGTATCCTTCACTTGAGGCCCGAACAAAGCCGAACCGTCAAAGGGGGTATTAGTGAAGGACACCTTAAAGGGGTCCGCAAAATTACACAGCCGCATCCAGGCTTGGCGTCTAAGAGCAACTCCTGTGCCTGCGGCCCTGCTCGCTCCATCGGCTGCATAAGATATGAGACGCATAGAGGAGTTAGATATGGAATTCAGGATAGCAAGCTGTGAGGCAATCTTTTCCTGAGCCCCAGCAGCAGAAGGATCCTGGACTACTTCACCCAGTTCTTTGAGAATATCTCGTTGAAGCCTGGTGAATTGACAAAGGTAATTCAGCGAACGCATAGCAAAGGTCGCTGAAGAAAACATCCGCTTTCCATACCTGTCCATGGTCCTAGAATCCTTATTAGGAGGATGGACAGGTACTGAAGGATCCGCCAGTTCCTTCTTAGTGGCCGCCGCTACCACCATAGCATCCACAGAGACACCTTTGGAAAGGAACTGTTTATCCGACGGGGCTGTAATGAACTTGGATGGTCTCCTGGGGACAGGTTCCACAGAATCTGGAGCCGCCCACGCCTTTCGAGCCACTACCTGCATGAGTGGGTCGAAAGGCGGAGACACCCAGGAGGTGGAGGGTCGGGATCCAAAAGCCTCCAGGTATACCGACTCAGAGATGAACCATTTACAAGGTTGCCCGTGACCGTAAGAGACATAGGTGCCAAACCAGGGATGAATTTCCAGTTTCCCATACAAATGTCAAAGTTGCACTTGAATTGGTTCTGGGAGGAACTCTGCTTCACATGGACTGAAAGCCTGTTCCATAGATGGGGTACTCGCTGGAATACATACCTATCTCTCCAGCAGGTCCTATTTATATCACAGGTAAGGTTCAAGTCAGAATGGGCAATTCTGGTGCTGTTTTTGGGATCTGACGATGAGGATAGGGCCTTGAGGAGGTCTGCATAGGACATTTTACTTACACCATTTATTCTTTTAGTAAGGAACCTCTGTGCAAGTTGCAATTGTCGGTGATGCCTGGTTAGGTACACACCAAAGGGGGCAGTATACTCATTGAAAGGTCTGATGAATGCCAAATACAGTGGAACAAGGACTTCCTTGAACTTGGATGCTATACCTTTGTTTTTAAGTTGTGCAACATAGAATTATTTTCTCACCATTGTAGACACGTGATAGTCAAAGGCTAGATTACAATCTGAGTGTGTCCCTATGTCCCGGACTACTAGATCAACTCTAAGGGGTGTGTTATCAATATGACAGTTACCAGGCATGGACGACTTCCCAAAGGATACTGCTATGCATTTCTTGGCATTTACTTTTAGTCCATGATTCTGATGCCAGATGTTTGTCAGCCCCTCCTAGAGAACATCTGTGTCAGTGTGAGATTCAATGACAGCTCCTAATTTGCCATCTGCAAATTTTGTCAGCCAGAGACCACTGACATTGGCCTTGACTTCGGAGAAGTAAATGCCAAAAAAGAATGGTCCAAGGACTGATCCCTGAGGGACTCCACTTGCGACTGGCCTCCTTGTAGAGGTGGACTCCCCAACTCAAACTTCCTGGGTCCTGTCTGTGACCAGTTGGGTTATCCACCAAGTGACATCTCGAGTTTATCAACAATGCTCAACTGGGGTATTGTGTCAAATGCCTTGGCCAGGTCAAGGTGAGCAGCGTGAATGATTCTGCGCTTATCCACTGCCTTGGTGACCTTCTAAAACAAGTCCACCAGGTTGAGTAGGCATGATCTGCCCTTGACTAAACCAAACTGGGTTGGGCCCAGTGTCTGGAGGTTTACTGTATCTATATTGATAATTTCCAAGACCATTCTTTCCATGGTTTTACATACAAGACTATTGAGACTTACAGGTCTATAGTTTCCAGTGTCTGCAGATGGCCCACCTTTGTCTACAGGGAGGACGGTCGCCTTTTTCCTATCATTATGTACAAAGCCTTTTTGGAGGCTATAGTTAAATAGCAATTCCCGAGACCCTGATAGGTCATGTTTCATGCTATTTAGAAGGCATCCTGGGATACTGTCTGGGCCCACTGAATAAGTGTTCTTGGTCTTAAACAGACCATTAAGGACCTATTCCCTAGCGATAGTAGGAGAAGTTATATTTGATGATATTTCCTAAGGGATGGTAGAGGGGGAGAGAGGGATAAAGTTGGAGCTGAATTTATCAGTCAGGAGGTTTGCTATATCTTCTGGCTCAGTACAGGTGGCTCCATCATCAAGGAGTTCTGCACACAATTGTTTACTGCCTTTGAGGTTGTGGACATAGCTAAGGAATGCTTTGAGGTTGTCCTTAGCATGGAATGCCAAACTTACCTCAAAATTTGGCTTTGGTAGACCATTTGTTCTCTGAGTTGTTTTAGTTTGATGAGACTGCTTTTATCCTGCTGGCTGCTGCACCTATTAATTTTTGCCATGATTTTCTTCCTTGTTATACAGCCTACTGATTCTGATTCCACCAGGGTGGCTTGTTTTTTTGAGTTATTTCTGCACTTCTTCCTGGTGGGTACAGTTGCCTCTATGCAGTTATTAGCATGCCTGTACAGGACTTCTGTGAACAGTTCTGCATAAGATGTAGTGTTGGGCTTGAAATTTTGCAAGTTTCTCACTTAATAACAACAGGTTAGCCTTAGAATAGTTCCTGAATATTCCAGAGTTAGCTGGGGGTCCAGGTTTTACTTCTAATTCAAAGGAGAGTATTTTGTGGTCAGACCCTACCAGGGAAGGCATTACAGTAGGGGGTGAGCAGCAGTCTCTCATATTAATGAGGTCCAGATCCAATATGGCTGCACCCCTGGTTGGTGTACTGACCATCTGGTCCAGGGAGTTTGTGTTTCCAAAATCCAGTAATCTCTGTACATGTATGTTTGTTGTCATATAGGATTCCCAGTTAATAGTGGGGTAATTAAAGTCACCCATGAATATGGTATTGGGTTGGATGGTTAGTGTTTCTAATAAATGTAAATGCATGGTATGGGTTTCTTGGATCATACAGGGGTACCTATAGCTTTCAAAGAAGTGGTACTGGATTTTGCCTATGGGGATTTGAACATTGCAGGTGGGGATGGTAGGGGTGAAGTTCGCCCTGAATCTATCAGCTAGCAGGCTGGCAATTTCTTCCAGTGTAATAAGAGTGATCCCATCTACCACCAGTTCAGCACATAGCTGGGCATTCCCTTTTAGGCTTCAGGAGTACTTAAATACCTTATGATTACCTTTGGGTAGGGACGAGATTTTAGTTTTGTAATTTGCTTTAGAAGACTTTACAAGATTTCTGATATTTTTCTTATTTAGGCTTAGAAGGGAACTCTTCCTCTGCAGAGTGACATATCTCTTGCTTTTGGACAATAGTTTCTTCCTCATGTTATATAGTCCGTTTATAACTGTAAGTCCACCAAGGTGGCTTCTTTTTGCAGCAAGACCTGATTTTGATCCAGTCAGGTACAGCAGAGTTTAAACAGTTGTTTAAGTGTTTGTACAGGGCATTTGCAAACACTTCTGCATAATGATCACTGATGTCTGCAATTCCAGGCAGTATGAAGCTTTTTATACAATTACTCAGTAGGTTGCAGTTAGCTTTGGTAATTTTTTTTTTTTTTTTTTATAATTTTTGTTCCTGTGGGGGTGTCCATTCCAGTAGTTACTTCAAATGAGACTGATTATGGTTTAACCTAACCAGGGAGAACATCACTCATGGCAAGTACAGTAACCCCCCCCCCCACAATGGTGAGTACTATGTCCAGAACACTAGAGCCCTAGTGGGCGGCTGCAGACCATCTGTTCCAGAACATTAGTGATAAAGTTCAGGAACCGTTGGGCAAACATGTTTGCACTTGTGTATGCCCCCCCCAGTCTATGGAATGATAATTGGAATCTCCCAGGACTATGGTGCTGGGCTCTATGGTGAGGAATTCCAGTAAATTGAGGTAGGTGTTGTGCTTACTCGGATTCATGGTGGGGGATCTATACTATAGCTACCAATGATGCAATATGGTACTTTCTCCAATAATTAGTTGCGCATGGAGTAGTTCGAGTGTGTCATGCTGCTCTACTAGTCAGAAAATGCATTTGGTTTTAATAAAGAAGGAAACACCTTCTCCTTTGGTTCCTTCACAGTCATTCTGAGGTGTGAACGTAGGGAAGTCATTGCAGCCTTATACAGCCAGGGTGCTCTCAACAGCCTTGAACCATGTCTCAAACTGCACAGACGTCAGCATCCTCCTAGGTGAAGAGTCTGTTCCAGGGAGTGCAGTTTCGTGTTTAAACTCCTGGCATTAAGCAGCATGACCCTGAGCATGTCTCGATTAGATATTGTTACATTGGAAAATTTGTTGTCCCTCAAAATCGATGGGTCTTGGATCCAACATAGGATCGAACTTCATCCACTTCTATAGACTTTGGCTCCAGAGATAGAGCTCCTTCCCTTACCCATAATTCCCATCCTTCAGCTTGAATTACCTCAGATAGAGTTTGCCCTCTATTCAGCCTACAATCCTGCCCATAACACAATAGTCAGTAATACAGTCTAACAAATCACATTCCAGTCAAACTGCAAGGCAAAGGAAGAGAAGAACTAGCGCTCCTCAGAAAGCAGCAAAGTAACAACTCTGGTTGAACTAGGAGACCACAGTAGATCTTCCAACAGGAAGGGGGGGTTACAGGGTGGGAGGTTGCAGGACGACAAAAAACAACAATGCATTAGTTATGGCGAGTATATAACTTATCTGATGATGTCTTTTCCGTCCATTCCTCAACCAATGGGCCAGAGTCTCCAGCTAGGAAAACCCAAGGGCGGTCCTCAAGAAAGGTTATTCTAGAGTACATTGGCGCCAAACACTGCTCTATTTCTAAAAAATGTCTAATTTGTAGCTGACAAAGTTATTAGCATTACAAGTGGCAACTGCAAAAATGTCATATATAGAAGCTCTGGACCAAAAAGTAGAGGGTGTGGCCACAGATCTAATGAAAAAGCCTTAGGAGGCTTAAGTGTTAACACTTAGGTTCATAGGTAGGTACTAGGCTATCAGCCCTAGGGCCCATACAAGCCTAGCCAAAAAATGTACCCTGGCTTTCGCCACCCAAGAAAATTATTTTCCTGCGCCCCTGTCGAGCAGAGCCACAGAAGTGATCCCCAGGGTGAATTTCCCCATTTCCCATCCAATCATCAAGATTTTTCTTGAAGAGTGCTAATGAGGAGCTCTAGGTAGTCTGTTCCAGAGTATGGGAAGTCTCTGGGACAGGAATCTATCCCTCCAGCATGTTCTGTTTATTGTGGTGACAAGGTTAAGGTCCCTAGAGAGTGTGTAGCTTGGAGGGATTGGGACTTCTTTAAGTGGAGCATGTCCAACAGCTCTGGGTTTGACATAGCTTTGTATGTTAGGCAGAGATCGCCCCCGAGTTAGCGATATGCGATGGAGTAAAGCTGTAGCTTTTTGTGACTGTCTGCATAGGGCATCTGTTTGAGGCCAGTAATAGTCTTTGTGAGGTATTTCTGTGGTCTTTGCATTTCTTTTGTTTATAAGAATCAGTGAGCCATTTGGCCAACGTAACTTTTAAGATCAACTTGCCCAACTTGGCTTTGGGAAAAAAAAATAGCTGTTCTGACTTTCTAAAAATGTTAATTTTGTGTAGATAGAATCTAAGCCATCTATGAACAACCAACAGGCGCAGCATATATTCTCCTTTCCTGGAAAAACTTGGGAAAGAAAACAGGAAAGCTGACAGAATGACTTACAGCTATTCCTGAATCTACCTTCGGTAGAAAAGAAAGTTTAGTATGGACAGACACCCTGTCCTTGCAAAAAGATCAGATATGGCAGCGCTGAGAAAAGGGCCTGGAGTTCTGACACCTACCTGGTCGACACAATCATAACCAGAAAAATAGTTCTCCCTACAAAAACTAAGTCCACTTTGGTAGCTGGTTCAAAGGGGGGGGGTAGGATACTTAATGGGGGGTAAATGCAGTAAAGTACCTATGAGAAAGGCTTGACAATCTAGATGATGCCAGGGAGGAATGATCTCACGCAAAAAACCTGAGATGGCTACAAGTTAGAACTCTGTAAAATAACTAACTCCACTGCTGAATACAGAGGCAAGAAAGTCGAGGAGAGGTGCTGAAAAGGGATCCATTTGTGTCTGGAAAGCCCAAAGGGAGAAGTTTTTTCCATTTGCTCTTCAACGTAATCTTAGTATAATTCATCTGAGGAGATAAGAATGCATCAAACCGTGAAAGAAAGCCTACACTGTCCAGCCATCATTGGAAGTGGAGAAATCATGTAGTTAATTTGAGGGTCCATACGTCCGATGAGTTGTCCCTGATGGATGAGACGGGAGATTTTGGGATGGATCCAGCAGTCAGGGGAGAGGGGTGCACTCGATGAGGCCACAGGAAGGGAAAACATATAACATCAAAAGAGGGCAATGAGAAATACTTTTTCTTCCAGTGAAATGTTTTCTGAAAAAATTTGGAAATTAGAGTAGGAGGAAATGCATTAAGGAGCCCAGGGGGCCAATCAAGAATTACAGTCTCTCTCGAGGAATCCCCCCTCTTGTGGGGATCAAGGCTTGGAGTTGAGAGGGGAACGGAAGAGATTGCAGCATGGCTGGCCCCAAATTCCAAAACTCGTTTGTCACCACAGGGTTGATGGACCTCTCATGACAGAGGCAGACAGACCTCTTCAGTCTGTCTACTACAACATTGGATTTCCTGGGATACGAGTTGCCAAAATGAAGTGGATAGAAGAAATTCCCATTGCCATACACTCAAAGCCTTTCGACATAGGGGATAAGATCGGGCTTCCCAATGCTTGTTTATGTACCATACTAATGACATATGGTCTGTCTGAATGGCAACCATCCCTAGAGGGAGAGCATTTAGAAACTCCTGCAACACTAATAGGACTTCCCTCACTTCCAGGACAATGTAAAGATCGACCTTCAAATGACCATCCTTCCCCATGTAATGCCCCCCCCCCCGACCAAGTTGAAAGGCACCTGTAGTCACTGTAGCCCTGGGTGGTGAGGAATAAAAAGGAGAGTCCTGGAGAAACTTCTTTTGCAGTGATCAATCAAGCTATGTGCTCCCTGCAAATCTCTAATCTGTATCAGCACAGACAAAGGGTGTCATTTTCTTGACCAATGAACTATAAGCGTCCATTGGCCACATATTACATGACGGTACTGCAAAGGTACTAGAGTTATGGAAGCTGCCACAGATCCAAGTAGCAGCAGTACCAACTTTACTGGTGAAGAGGGAAGACAGAGGATGTGGGATCCTTAACTCTAAGGTATTTAACCTCATCTATGGTAAGTATGAGATTTGTGCCACCGTATCCAGAAGAGCACTTCAACTCCAGGACATGAGTTGGGGGGACAGCTGGGACTTGGCATAGTTCACTGTGATGCCCAGCTTAAGACATTTGCAGCAAGTGGTTCATGGCCTGAATTAGCAGAGGGCTAGTCTGAGCAGAGAGAAGCCAATCAGAGATATGGAAAAACCCAGAATCCCAGAAGTCTCAAGTGAGCTGCAAACACTACCACAAACCAACACTCTAGGAGCTGTGGTGTGGCCAAAGGGCATGTCATTGACCTAGTAATGACTGGCTCCTAGCCCAAAATGTAAATATCCCCTGGATCACTTATCTATTTTGATGTTATAGTATGCATCCTGGAGATCTACTGAGCACATCCAATTGTCCTTGCACAGCAATGGCAAAAAGAAATGAATAGTTACCATTCGAAACTTTCAGCATCTAATGAACTGATTCAAATTACCGAGCTCTATGATAGGCTTCTGGCCCCCCTTTTCCTTTGCCACCTAAAAGAACCTTTATTAAGTTACAAATCCTTTTCCAGTCTAGTGGGACCATAAGGATGGCTCTTTTAGCCAATGGTTTTACTATTTCTTGTAGCTACTGCTTTCCTCTGCCTAGGTGGAACGTCAGGAAATTTCATGGGCCAATTGAGAGGCTGAAGGGAAAACCATATGTAGGAACATCCAGATATAATCCTCCACACATGTATATCTCTGGTGATGGTTCACCAGGCTTCCAGGTGTAGGAATAAGCACCCACCAACTGCCTTCAGACTGCAGCAGTCAGGCAACCTTTTCAGGAGAACTGGAAGAGCTTTTCAGACAGAGAACCTATGAAGTCCTGGTTTTGTGGGCCTCCTCTGCCATGAGGGCGATGTCTACCATTCCAGTTCCCCCTATGCTGTGGGGGACCTGTCCCCATAGGAGTCTTGGGAAGAGAACGCAGCTTACAGAACCACATCTTCCTACCCCCCCCCCCTCTGGTTTCAGGAAAATGTTCTTAGAGGAGTAGAGAAACAAATCCCATAAGACAAATCAGGTCTTCCCCATCTTGTTTACTGCTAGATAGGGAGCATCAATCTGGGGCTGGTTAAGGTGAAACCAAAGGGAGAATCCAGGCGTGCCATCACATAGCAATTAGCAAACCCATAGCTCTTGAAGATTCCTCCAAGGTGTTGAGAAATCAGCCTCGGAAGCATTCAACAAAGACTGAAGGGTGGCCAGTTGTGAAGAAAATGCCTTCTTGCCCTCCAGAGACAGGAACATTAACAGGGCATTAAAAAACAACTTGATTAAGACTCTATGAAACCTTATGTGTGCTTAACAGTTCAGAATCAAGAAGGTCATTGACACAAACACTCTTCCCAATCCTGTCCAATACTCTGGACATACTGTTTGGGAATGGGCAGAACAGCAAGTTCTTTCTTGGTGGTGGATGCTACCACCACAGCATCTACTGGGGGACTCTTGCTCCAATGGGCTCTAGGCTTAGTCACAACACGGTACTCATCTGGTCTCTTTGAGATAGGCACTGTGACATCCGGATCGTTCCCAGCCCAGCAGGAGAACAGATTCACCATCTCAACTGCCAGGGGGACTACCCAGGACACAGATGCGCTGGCTCCAAAAGCCTCAAAAAACATTGACTCTTCCTGGGAACAGCAGTAAGAAGACCAACCACCTTTCTGCCTCAAAAGATAGAGTATTTCTCCAGAGACATCAAGAGGTCATATGGGGGGAACCCTCCACATACAAGTCTGTCTTCTGTCAGGTTTACTGTGGGAATCTAAGAGCCTCCTTTTATATTTGCGCTTCCAAGGTAGCTCCCTGGGAGACGCTCTGAAGAGGACTCGAAGTTTGGGCATAGTCCTGGATGAAGACAGTCTCCAGGCTTGAACAGGCCCAGCTGTCCTGGAGTAAAATGCGGAAAAGACTCTGGGGCCAAAGCAGACAGTTGTGGAGGTAATGCACCTAAAGAAGGCAAGTATGCCTTGTACATAGATGTGGAAAGCTCTCTCTCCACTACCTCAAAGGCAGAAGCAAGGGCCACTCTGGCAGGAGCTGAAGACACCTGCCCAGGATGGCACAGGGCATCAACACAATCCTGCCATAACACAGTGGTCAGAGCTGAGTTGTCCAGTGCAGAGACCCAGAGAAAAAGGGACAACTCAAAGAACACTGGAATCAAAAAACCTCCCTCCAACATCCATCTCCCGATCCAAAAGTGTCGGTGCCAACTGGATCAGAGATGTTGTTGGAGTCGACAAAGGCCACGCTTTTTGATCTGATACAGACACTCAAAGCTCTTGCAAGAGTCAACAAACGTGTTTGGGCTGTTGGTAGACTCACGGGTCCAATGGCAGACAGATGGTAAAACTCCCATTTGAATCCAGGTCCAAAGAAACTATCTCATCATCATATCTGTTTCAGCCAGGCTTCTAGTTGACCTGAGGGATTAACAGGTTGACGGTGGGCTGGTAGCCATTTGAGGAGTCTCCTCAAAAAAAAAAAAAAAAAAAGGGAGAATGGATCCTAGAAGTTACTGGTTTCTGAGTGCAACTTGAGAAACAGTGGACTGGAAACAGATTTGGCTCTTGTCAGATCCAATTCACTAGAAGGATCCAATGGCCTGGAAACATGTCAGGGCTGAGTCGAACCTGAAAAGTCGAACCTGAAAAATAGGAGCAATAATCTGAGTATGGCTTCCTAGACTCCATGCGTTTAAAAGAAGAATTCCCCTTGGTCTTGGAAAGTTAGGAGGGGAGGGGGTTCCAGTTGTAGTAGTAGAAAAGTGCAACCCATTTAACAACCAGCTTGTTATGGTGCTCAAGAAGTCACCAATGATTAAATCCTACACGGATCTCACATTCCACATAGAGATGTAGT
>NC_056748.1:160444118-160487802 GCF_019279795.1 Protopterus annectens | reverse complement strand
TTGCCTCCAAATTACAAAGCTGGTCCTTCTACCATCCTTCAGGTTTTTTTTCTCTCCTTCTTTCTTCCTTTGGGAAGTTATTATGCTAGGTGCTATTGCCTTTTGTCATCAAACGAGATCTGGGTACTTACCGCCTTGCATCATGGGATATGGGGCTGCCTCGAGCTGGTAAAAGTGACTCTCGAGCTTAGCAAGTGCCGAGTCGGAGCCGAGGATCGGCTCCGAACCTATCAAGCAAGAAAGAAGGCGAGAGAAGACAACTAACATGGAACGTTATGGTAGGTACATAACTTCTCATTTTGAGGAAATACTCCATTTCATGAGACGTTTCCACTGGAAGGCACAGGGAATATCCACACACTAAAGAGAGGGTTAGGGAGTTCTTGACCTCCCAGAACACAAACCTTTGGCTGTTCCTTTTGTATCGGATGTTGTAGAGGATGTTTTTATGGATTCTTAAATGAATCCAGATTTCTACCTCCAGCTCCTCGAAAATCAGAGCGTTTTTACAGGGTGCAGGACTCGTATAAATACCTCTTCAGAAATCCATCTGCTGATCCAGAGGTTGTCATCCCCGGACCCAAGGGAGTAAGAGCCAGCTGTTCAAAAATCCCTTTACCTGCTGACAAAGCAAGGCCATTGATAGGTTTGGTTAAAAAAAAAAAGTTTACACTTCTGCTACCGTAGTCATGGTGGCATTTTACTGCCGTTTTCATTTGATCAAATATGACAGACTATTTTAGATCAAATGAAACAAAAGATTTTCTCACCGTAGGAGAAGAGCATTTCCAAGGAATTAAGACCTTTGCCATTCCAGCTCCTAGGTGACTAGGCACTCATTACACTGTGGCTGTGATGTTATGAAAGCATCTGGCCGAGTTGAATTATCTGTTTCTATCATTAGAAGGCATGCTTGGCTTGGGGAACAGACACTGACAGACCACGTCAAATCCAGCCTTCAGTATACTTCCCTGGATAAGGACTTCCTCTTTAGACTAAAAGCTGAGGCTGTGCTCAGATTGAAAATGAAGCTAAATCTGTGCATATTGTCAAGGACTTCCTCTGAGTTCAACCTTCTAGGTTTAGTAGGAATTTTCTCACTAAACAGTGGTTCTTTCCCTCTTAGTCGAAAAGCAGGCAAAGGAAATCCTAGTGGGGAAAGACCTCAAAGGAAGCGTTAATCACAAAGGCCTAGCAGTGGTCCTTGGAAACACCCAGGCAGGGGAGTTCTAGGCCACAGGGCCCTGGCAGAGCGCACAGCTTGATTCCACTTACAACTAATCTAATTAGAAAATTTGATCAACTGTTTCCACAAAGACAAAAAGATGTCTCTCCCCCTCTCTCTTTTTTTTTTTTTTTTTTGTATCAAAATGCAATATCTCCAGTTAGATTTTCTTCACACTTTTCATGAGAAATCCCTCCAAGACCAGGTCAGAGCTCATTCTGCTAGAGATGCCTCTTCAGGTCCCTTTTCTAGGGTTTGGACTCGCTGTTTTAAATGTAGTCCCAAGCAGTGCAAAAATTTCAAGGGCCAGAACCAGTTCACCATATGTTATCTGCAAGGCATTCCAGATTACCGTTCACCTCAGCCCTTCTTCCAGTCTGTATAGAATTTCTGGGGATCTTCCCATTAGTGAGCTGTACTGCTGAAGTGATCACATAGGTTCATAGGTGTGTACTAGGTTAATGGCCCTGGATCCTTTACAAGCCTAGCCTATAGAAGTGCCCTGGCATTGTGCCGCCAAAAGTTGGTTCCCAGTGCCTCTATCAAGTAGAGCCACTGGAGTGATCCCCGGGGTGAACTTTCTATTACCCATCCACTCATCAAGATCCCTCTTGAAGAGGGACAGCGAGGTGCTCTGCTCGACATGTATGGGAAATCTATTCCAGAGCATGAGCAGTCTCTGGATGAGAAACCTGCCCCTCCAGTGTGTTCTGTTCATTGTGGCAATGAGGTTGAGGTCTCTGGAGCATGTGGTGCGAGAGATTGGGATGTCTTTAGATGTAGCGTTTCTAACAGAGCTGTGTCAGACACGGCTTTTAAGTCGAGGAGAGATCGCTTCTAAGTAGGCAATATGAGACTGAGAATAGCTGGAGTCTTTTGAGTCTGTCCATTAGGACATGTGTTTAATGCCTAGGATCCTCTTCGTGAGGTACGTCTGTGCCCTTTCCAGCTGTTGCAGGTGTTTAGTGAAGTACATGCCAAATGGGGCATTATATTCTATGATTGGTCTAATGAGGGAAGAGTAGAGAGATGATAACCTCTTTCTTTCTGGATGCAAAGCCCTTGGTAATGAGATGTGCCACATAGGAATTTCTGACCACAGTGGCAATGTGGTGGTCAAACGAGAGGTTGCTGTCAACCTGTGTCCCCAGATCTCTTATAATGCCTTCAGTGTTCAGTGGGCTACCATCAATGTGGTAATTAGTAGGAACCGAGTTTTTCCCAAAGGGAATAATGATGTATTTTAGGCATTAAGCTTAAGGCCATAGTTTCAACACCAGTCATTGGTCTCAGTGAGGCCTTTCTGTGGGATGTCTGCACACTTGGGGAGTTAATTATGGCTCCCAGCTTGCAGTCTTCAGCCAACTTGGTCAGCCAGAGTCCTTCTGTGTTGGCCTGGACATCTGAGAAGTAGATGCCAAACAGAAGAGGACCCAGGACCGATCCCTGTGGGACTCCATTCGTGACTGGTCGGTATTCTAACTTGGAGTTTGCTGCTTTCCCACTGTGGGTTCTATCTGTGAGCCAATTTGCAACCCACCTAGTGATGTAGGGGGTTGATGGCTAGTTTGGAGAGTTTATCAATAATTCCCGAGTGAGGAATGGTATCAAAGACCTCGGCCAGGTCAAGGTAGGCTAATGTGCACTGCCTTACCTTCATCCACAGCCCTGGTGACTGACTCAAGGAAGTCAACCAGGTTGAACAGGCATGATTTCCCTTTCACAAAGCCAGATTGCGTGGGGTCTAGAGTGTGGAGATTTCCTATATCTTTGTTAATCAGGTCCATGATGATGCACTGCATAGCTTTACATATCTGACTCATC
The DNA here is from genome assembly GCF_019279795.1 of Protopterus annectens. Lineage (NCBI taxonomy): Eukaryota > Metazoa > Chordata > Ceratodontiformes > Protopteridae > Protopterus > Protopterus annectens. The sequence continues at coordinate 160,484,753 of NC_056748.1, read as the reverse complement.
AGGCTAATGGGGCCATAATTCCCAGGGTCTGTAGTCGCTCCCCCGTTATGGATAGGGATGTCTGTAGCATTGCACCATTTGGTAGGGACAAAGCCTGAGGCGAGGCTGTGACTGAACAGGGCACACACATGTGGTGCCAGTTCGCTTTGTATTTCATGTAGAACACAGCCAGGGATATTATTGGGTCCCATGGAAGTGGCATTCTTGGTCTTGGACAATGCAGCTTTAACCTGTGGTGCAGTAATGCTGGGTGCCTGGCATTCTTCCAGTATTGTGATTGATTTTTTACGGGGGGAGAGAGGGGTAAAGTTGGCATTGAGTCTGTTGGCCAGTATGTTGCCAGTATCTGTTGGCTCCGTATAGGAGATACCATTGTGCATTAACTTAGAGCAAATCTGGGTATTGCCGTAGAGGTTCTTTATTTAACTATAGAATGAGTTGCGATTGTTTTTAGTGTCTGCCGCAATTCTGCCTTCATAGCTGGCTTTGTACGATATGATGAGGGATCTTAACTTTTTGTTGAGGGTAATAATGGAGTTTTTCCATAGGTTCATAGGTAGGTACTAGGCTATCTGCCCGAGAGCATTTATAAGCCTAGCTAGAGTGCCAGCTTTTGCCACCCCATTGATTAACTGAGCCTCTGTCAAGAAGGGTCAGTGAAGTGATCCCAGGGGTGTATTTTCTGTTACCCATCCACTCGTCTAGGTTTCTCTTTGAGTGTTAGTGAGGGGCTCTGCCTAATGTAGTTAGGAATTTTGTTCCAGAGCATGGGGAGTCTCTGACAGGAATCTATCCCTCCAGCATGTTCTATTTATTGTTGTGGCGAGGTTTAGCTCACTAGAGCGAGTGACTTTGATTTCTTTAGGTGGAACATGTCCATCAATTCTGAGTTGGACATGGGTTTGTAAGTCAGGCAGACATCACCTCTGAGTAAGCAATATGCGACAGTACAGCTGGAGTTTTTCCAGTCGGGCTGCATAGGACATATATTTGAGGCCAGTAATCCTCTTGGTGAGGTACTTTTGTGGTCTTTCCAGCTGTTGGAAGTGTTTTGTGAGGTACATCCCAAATGGGGCATTGTACTCTGATGGGTCTGATGAGTGACGAGTAGAGGGGCACTATAACCTCTTTATTTCTAGATGTGAACCCTTTAGTAATTAGATGGGCTACATAGAAGGATTTCCTAACTACTTTGGCAATATGATTGTCAAAGGAGAGATTAACCTGGGTCCCCCAGATCTCTTATTACCCCTTCTGTATTAAGGGGGCTGCCACCTATGTGGTAATTCATGGGTGTTTTGTTTTTCCCAAATGGGATGACTGCATTTTTTGGCATTTAGCTTGAGACCATAACTTTGACACCAGGTGTCCGTCTCAGTAAGGCCCTTTTGGAGAATGTCCGTGTCAGCCAGAGAGTCAACTACAGCTCCCAGTTTGCAGTCATCGGCAAACTTGGTTAGCCATAGTCCTCCTGTGTTTGCCTGCACTTCTGAGAAGTATATGCCGAACTGCAGTAGGGGTCCCAGGACCGTGCCTTGTGGGACACCACTTGTGACTTGCTTAGAGTCCAGACCTAGAGCGTGCTATTCTTACCGTGTGAGTTCTGTCTGTAAGCCAGTTACAAGTCCAGTCTTGGGACTTCTCCTTTTTCTGCAACAGTTTCTTCCTTCTGTTGTAGAGTTTATTAGTGGCAGGGGACTTCCAGATTGGCTTCCTTTTTATGGAGGAGAGTGTCTTGGTTCTGTTGGGTATGGCTAGTTCCATGCATTTATGTACATGTTCATACAGTGCATTGGTGTACTATTCAGCAGTCATGCAGCTATTTTCCATTGCATGGGTGCCGTGAAGTTAACCATCTCTGTTTTTAGGAGCCCAAAGTCAGCTTTGGAGAAGTTTTTGAAGGTGGTTACCTTTGCCGGCAGTGTGGGTGAGATGTGGATTTCCATGGTGATTTAGTTTATGGTCAGATCTGACCAGGGAGGGATTGACTGTTGGTGTAGAGCGACAGTCGCCCATGTTAGTAATAACCAGGTCAAGGATGTTACTTCCTCTAGTGGGGGCCAGAATGAGCTGGTCCAAGGCATTGGAATTGACTAATTCGAGGAAGCGTTGTGCCAGTGTATTGGTGCTGGAGAAGTTTTCCCAGTTGATGGAGGGGTAGTTGAAATCTGCTAGTATGAGTGTTGGGTTGGACCTTGGTAGATTCCAGGGTGCGTAGGAACGTGGAATGAGAGTCAATGGACTTGTTTGGGGACCTATAGCAGGCTATGACCTGGATCTTTATCCACATGGACATATACTACAAGAGTAGTAGTTGAAATAGATCAGTGTTTGAGTATATGCACCCTCCCTCCTTCTCTTTTCTTATTTTCTTTATCCGAGGTGGACCTACCCTTTTCTATCCCTACCCTACTGACTTAAGTCCTCTTCCTGCAATTTTCTTAGTCAGTCTAGTATTCATATGTCCCTTGTGTACTAGCACGTACTGTTGTGCATAGCTTTCAAGTCCAGCACAAAGCAAAAGGTGGCCCAACTTTAGTAATGTTTCAGGTGTACAGTATCCTTTGCAGTATACCTGTAATTAGTGAGCAGTATTGCAGTGGTCATCTATTCAGATGTCCACTGTTAATGTAAGATTTCCTTCCTTAATCACTGTTGCAGTATTACTTAGAGTGGGGATATCTTGTTAAGACTAGGTGAATGTCCAGCCAGCATACCAAAGCCGTGGGCTCTTTCAAGTGCTGTGTGTAGAACAATAACAATCGATGTCAGGAGATACTGCTGGTTGCTTTCTCGGATGTATTTTCTTTTACAGTAGTGAAATGCAGTCACTCACTTAAATATGAGCACATCTGCCAAATTGTGTTCTGGGATGTGCGCTTTTTGGTTTCTCAGTTTCAGTATTTTTTTCAATCCAGTTGATTCTGTAATTGACCACACAGTCTAACAACAAGATGCTTTATTTGTGGTCCAAAAGATGTAAAGATCAGTGGCTGGACTGTTTTGCTTATTGGCCCACTATATGTTAAGCAATGAATTGTACAAATACAATAAAAACAAAAAATAGAGTTAAAGCACTTTTAATGATGTAAGTAAATAAACCACAGGAGACTAAAACAAGGCTGTAAACCAGTTGTGGCATAAAGTCAGCTCGGCAGCAAGTAGTCCACAAATTCTGACAAAAAGATGGACAATTGTGGTAAAATCCAAGAGTAAATCAGGCACTGTTGTCAATCACTTCAGTTTTGCTTTTGTTTTCTGCTGGAATTTTATTTAAAATATTAATGCTTGTTCTCTCAACAGCAGTAAACCAGAGAAGTGTCGCAAACTGCCAGAAGAGAAGACACCAAATGATCTAAAGGTAACATTTATTGTGTTTAGTAAATGATCTAACATTGTAAGGGGGAGCTTATCCATAATTGTGAAAGGTTAAGGCTTCCTTCACACTATTTAATATTGTTGATGCTTGCTTTTAGTTTTAAGTTCACTGATCTGTTAGCCACTTCCCTTGGTAGTGTTTATTTTTTGATTGACATTTACTGGGAAAGTCAGGCTGGATAATTTTATCCTTTTTCTGTGGAGGCTCGGGAAGACTCCACAAATGAAAACGCAAAATCTACGTGAGTAAAAACTGACGCATTACAGCATATACTGTAAACATATAGATAGATACTTATGACATGAATCGGGTAAAAACTGACGCATTACAGCATATACTGTAAACATATAGATCGATAGTCATGACATGAATCGCATAAATATACCATAACTGAAACAAGATAAGTACAAGATAACGCATAAATATACCATAATGGAAACAAGATAAGTACAAGATAACGCATAAATATACCATAATGGAAACAAGATAAGTACAAGATCGCGCATAAATATACCATAACTGAAACAAGATAAGTACAAGATCACGTAGCATTGACATGCTGACACACATAAATATACCATAACTGAAACATAAGTACAAGATCACGTAGCATTGAAATGCTGACACTCATAAATATACCATAACTGAAACAAGATAAGTACAAGATCACGCATAAATGTACCATAACTGAAACAAGATAAGTACAAGATCACGCATAAATGTACCATAACTGAAACAAGATAAGTACAAGATCACGCATAAATGTACCATAACTGAAACAAGATAAGTACAAGATCACGCATAAATATACCATAACTGAAACAAGATAAGTACAAGATCACGCATAAATATACCATAACTGAAACAAGATAAGTACAAGATCACGCATAAATATACCATAACTGAAACAAGATAAGTACAAGATCACGCATAAATATACCATAACTGAAACAAGATAAGTACAAGATCACGATAAATATACCATAACTGAAACAAGATAAGTACAAGATCACGCATAAATATACCATAACTGAAACAAGATAAGTTCAAGATCACATAGCATTGAAATGCTGACACGCATAAATATACCATAACTGAAACAAGATAAGTACAAGATCACGCATAAATATACCATAACTGAAACAAGATAAGTACAAGATCACGCATAAATATACCATAACTGAAACAAGATAAGTACAAGATCACGTATAAATATACCATAACTGAAACAAGATAAGTACAAGATCACGCATAAATATACCATAACTGAAACAAGATAAGTACAAGATCACGCATAAATATACCATAACTGAAACAAGATAAGTACAAGATCACGCATAAATATACCATAACTGAAACAAGATAAGTACAAGATCACGCATAAATATACCATAACTGAAACAAGATAAGTACAAGATCACGCATAAATATACCACAGCTGAAACAAGATAAGTACAAGATCACGCATAAATATACCATAACTGAAACAAGATAAGTACAAGATCATGCATAAATATACCATAACTGAAACAAGATAAGTACAAGATCACGTATAAATATACCATAACTGAAACAAGATAAGTACAAGATCATGCATAAATGTACCATAACTGAAACAAGATAAGTACAAGATCACGCATAAATATACCATAACTGAAACAAGATAAGTACAAGATCACGTATAAATATACCATAACTGAAACAAGATAAGTACAAGATCACGCATTAATATACCATAACTGAAACAATATAAGTACAAGATCACGCATAAATATACCATAACTGAAACAAGATAAGTACAAGATCACGTAGCATTGACATGCTGACACGCATAAATATACCATAACTGAAACATAAGTACAAGATCACGTAGCATTGAAATGCTGACGCGCATAAATATACCATAACTGAAATGAGATAAGTACAAGATCACGCATAAATGTACCATAACTGAAACAAGATAAGTACAAGATCACGCATAAATGTACCATAACTGAAACAAGATAAGTACAGGATCATGCATAAATAAACCATAACTGAAACAAGATAAGTACAAGATCACGCATAAATATACCATAACTGAAACAAGATAAGTACAGGATCACGTAAATAAACCATAACTGAAACAAGATAAGTACAAGATCACGCATAAATATACCATAACTGAAACAAGATAAGTACAGGCTCACGTATAAATATACCATAACTGAAACAAGATAAGTACAAGATCACGCATTAATATACCATAACTGAAACAATATAAGTACAAGATCACGCATAAATATACCATAACTGAAACAAGATAAGTACAAGATCACGTAGCATTGAAATGCTGACACGCATAAATATACCATAACTGAAACATAAGTACAAGATCACGTAGCATTGAAATGCTGACACGCAAGTTAGTTTGCTACTCTTAAAGCAAGTCTGTCCACCCACAACCCCCTTTTCCCACTTTTTGCACATGGGGTCGGGGTGTCACTTCAGTGATGATCTAGAACCAAAGTTTACACTGCATGCTTGCACAGTCACACCTATAGTCAGTTCAGTGTCTAGTCCAGCTACTGCATGTCTTTGGAATGTGGGAGGAAACTGGAGCACCTGGAGTAAAGCCACACGAACACAAGGAGGGCATGCAGGCTCCAGACAGAAGAAACCCCAGCTGAGAATAGATTCGGGGAACCTCTTGCTTTAGGGAAACAATGTTATCCGCTGTGTCTAAATATCAAAATGGAAAATTCAAACCGTGGATAAACAGGAGGAGAGAGTTAGTACAATTGTTAAAGGTATGAAGTGGAGTTGATATGGAGGCAGGAAAAGTGAGTAAAAGCAAGATTAAGAGTAACAGAAATAAGAGTAACAGAAATAAAACCAAGGTAAAGGAGAGATATGGTGTATATAGGAATTAGAGGAACAGAAACTGAAATTTTATCTAGAAGAGAAGCAGTTGCAAAGCCAAGAGTCAAAAGAATTATTTTTGTTGCAGCTTAAACAAACAAATGTTACATGTTACCTTGATGATGCAGGGATTGTCTTCCAGACTTCCGCTACACAGTGGGAGTATAACCACAGTTATTTTAAAGCTTATAGCTGTCAAGTAGAATTTTGTCAGAAGTTCACATGTGACTATTTGTGAGCTGCTGGCTGAGACTTGTACTTACAGCTGGACAGAAAGTGAGACTAAATATAATTGTGTGAGAGAAGTTTGTTAAAATTTAGTTGATGGGAGGATTTTAGCCAGTTTAGAGTCTAGTGCTGAACAGTGATTATTATTTTTGTTTTACTTTAGATTTTAGGGTGGCCTCAGTTTGGTCAAGATGGGAGAACCATGTATAGAGAGGGGACTGGCTGTTTAGTGGCAAAAGTGACTGGTGAAATGCAGCAAGCTATTTTTTGGCTCTTTATAGCATTCCTAACTTTTTTGAGATTTTATATTGCTCCGCATGTGGAGGTTATATTTGAGGTTGTCATCTATTGTACCCCCAGCAATTTTGTGTTCGTGTTCAGGCATAGACTTAGCTTCCAGATTTGATTTCTCTAGCAATGCATTTTTCACTTTCAAGTTGTTTTGAGTTGGTAGTTTGAAGGCGCAGAAGTTCTCTCTCATGGTATGCAGTAAGTTATTATATCAGTGAGGTATAAAGTGGATTTAGTTTGTCGCTGGAGTTGACTAGTCGTGACCTTAACAATTAAATGGGATACAGAGCATCCTTTCCTTATTTTATTAGACACACGTGTTTTCAGTTATCTTATGCTATTCTGCTTAGGTATTCAGTGATGTTGCCTTGTCATGATTTAGCCATTACATGTTTTGTAATCGTATTTTTTTTTTTTTTTTTTTTTTTGCTAAGTCTTGTAATGTTACATTTAGTGACATTAAAGTCAAGACCATTACCACCACTGCAGCAAACTGGGTATTTTTTGTAGACCATCTTGGGTGGTTTTGAAATTTTGTTAAAGTAATTATGCAGTCATATATGCATATGGTTATCTAGAGATAATTTCGTAGGTCTGTTTCTTGAGAATAGTCTTAAAAGCACTGACTCCAGTAAAGTGCCCTTTGGGATACCAGTGGTGATTGCTGTCAAACTTAGATTATCTGGATTATGTTCAGGGCTGTATTTGTCAGCCACAGTGCTAGGACTTCCAAGTTTGTGTTCATGAATGCAGAAGTTATGTACCTCATTAATGGTATTCTGATGAGAGGTGTTGTAGTTGACGGAAATATCACATCTTCTATCAGCTCTCATTTATTGCATCAGTGCTTTAAGTGGTGATGTCATAAAATTATATATCTATGACCTGTCTTTTGATCTTATGTTAAAGGTGATCGTAACATGATCTTTAATTAGAGAAGATATAATCAAGGGTTTAGGAAAAGTGATCCTGTGTTTCAGTGTAGTATGTACGATGGCAATTCTCATTGCTGTAGTAGCCTTTTGGCTATGTGGGATGTATCCTGCCTAAGGTGCAACAACCATGACATTTAATAAAGCTCTGGCTCCTTCCAGCACCTTCACTTTTACTGCCAGTTGCTGGGCGGCAGTCAGAATGAAGAAATTTTCAGGACTTACTTGCCACCTCAAGAGGAAGCAGCTTTGAATTTCCACTTGATAAGCATTTGGACCTGTATCTTCATTCCTGGCAGGTATACCCATACAAGGGTACCCTCCCACACAGATTTTTTGACCTTTTAAGAACATATTACTTTATTTAGCGACTAAAAGTGGTGTACCCCCCATAAAGAACCTAGTATTTTTTTTTCCCGCAATATCTGAAGTTTCCTGCCAGGGACCATTGTTTTTAGTGCAAGGATTAATTTTTGATTTGTGAGCTTTTTTTGGTAAGAATTTGTTTATGCAGATTTTGTGACAGGATTTGAAGATTGCAAAGTGGTTTAAATGGGCAGAAATCATTTTATACGTATTTAGGACTTGTCTGCACTCAGTTACAACTTACAATTTTTTTTCAGCAATGTGCATTTTTGTAAACTGCAGTTTTGATAGGAATGTGTGTTATTTTTCTGTATATTTGTGCTATAAAAAGAAGTGTGTGTGGGTAGTAATTGTTTCTGTGCTGCTTGTGAATATCTGTGAGACAGCTTTCTTTCTAACTGACTTTTTCCAGCACTGCTTACTGTCTTTTTCTGTCCTTGTCCCTTAGCCGCAGCATGGAGTCTTAACTTCAGTCCTGTCTGCTCTTTTCCCTTGTACCTAAAAAGAAGAGAGACAGCAACAATGAGCCTTTGCCACTACCCACTGGCTTAGTTACTACCTTAGCCATTTGTAATTGAAACTTTACATGTCAGCTGTTGTTCCTCGGGCCCTTCACTTTATTCTCAGGAATTCTCTGGTGTAGTCTTTTCAGCTACCATGGTTTCAGCTATGATATCTTCGAACGTTCAAGTGTGTCTGCAGGCAAGGAAAAAACATCATCTTTGGGTTGGTTAGACCCCCCCCCCCCCCCCCCAGGGGGATGCTTCTCAGTGTCGGCAGGGAAAGAGACCTCTTGAGAGGGCAGAACTGCCATCTCTTGGTCTGTTTTCGGTCAGGGTGTTGCCCACAAAATAAGTAGAGGATCAGATATTTTTTTTAAACCTTTATTGAATCATCAGTTGTGACATAGACACATTTAAATTTATATAAATGTAATCAAACTGTATTAACAAGTGCATGTTCACAAACATTATGCTTAACATATATTGCTAACCTGAGCAACATTACATAAATTATTAAATTCCTGCCCTTTTTATTAAACAAGAAATATCTTTAACAATCACCTATGACATAGGCAATCGTACATCTATTCTGCATGAATATGTATATGAATGAAAACAAACCACACCAACACAATCCTAGTTGCAAGCATTTTATATCACGAACCATTGACAACGCTCCCAGTTGCAGACATTATATATTGCTTATAATCTACCCAGTCATAGTCAGTCAGATATTATATAGCCCATTTAAGTTCTGCCTTCTTTTAAACCTCATTCCTCCCCTGCATATGCTTTTCCCACAATTCCCATTTTTTTTCCTATGTAGTTATAAAGATCTCAACTCCAGTTTTATCTCTGTTACTATATTCACTACTTCTAGTAGAGATGGTTTAGATTTTGATGGTTTAGATTTTGATTTCCAATTTCTAGTAATTGCTTTTTTGGCAGCTACCATAATTAGACATAGCAAGGCCTAACCATGTCTAGGCAATTCTAATTCTGTATCAGGGCTCAGAAAAATCTCCTTCGTCACACCAATCTGCCTACCGAGGATCTCAGACATTGCATCCTGCAGAAAATCCTTGAGGTTTGCCAGCTCACCACACTTGCAGAAATTTTGTTCCCAATTACCTCTTTCTTTGCAGTCACACCTCTAGCATTTGCTTTCTACCTGATGAAAAATCACCTGGCGTCTATTTGGGGTATTAATATGCCTATATATAAAGTTTTCCAAGCAAAAATCCTAAATCTTGATTTTTGTTGCATATTTCGGAGACATACATATATCCTTCCAGTGTTTGTGAATTGCTTATCCATTCTCTTCCCAATCCTTTCTAACCTCTTCTGATTGATTAGTTCCTAGGATATTTTCTGCCACTTTATAGAAATAATAATATTCTTATTCTCCTTAAGAGCCTGCATCCAAAATCCCAGTCTCTCCTTGGTTCTTGAGCCCTCCCATTTTCATCATCCTCTCTTTCCACTTTGAATTATAGTTTTCTGCTGGTGCTATGTATAAGAGTCTTAACTGTGTATCTCTGAAATACCCCCTCAAATGGGGTAATCCCAGTATGCCCTGTTCTGCTGGAAGAATCCGCTTATCCTACTTGACTGTTGCCATCTTCCCTTCCCAAAAAGGCCTTCAGGTCTTCATTAATTGCTGTCCACAACTTCTCCTCTGGTTGATAAAAAAAAAATATGCCTGACCTATGTATAAGAGTAATGGGACTAAAAACATTTTAACTGCTTATATATTACTATCCATATAACAAAGCTTCAATTTTTTCAGTTTTTGTATCATCTTTTTAGTCTCTTCCCACAATCCTTAGCTGCCACACCAGAATTAATTTTAATCTGTACTCCTAAATACTTCATTTTATCATGTCCCATAAATATGCATATTGCTGAACTAATTCATACATGGGTACATAATTTACTGCCTTTGCTTTAGCTTCATTAATTTTGTATCCTGAAAAGATTTGAAACTGCCTCAGTGTTCCATAACACTGGAATGTCTCCTCATGGTTTTGTCAGGTATAAAATATTGTCTGCAGATAGAGCCAGCATTTCTGAGCTCCTTATTTTCTTTGTTTCTGTTATATTTCGAATCCTTGGCAAAGGGAAAAGAGGGTGCACCCCTGCCTGGTTCCTCTCCTCAGCAGAAATGATCAGGAGGATCCCACCCACTTTAATTTTTGCCTCCAATCCCTCGTATATCCTCCTAATCAACCTTATAATTTTTTCGGGAATTGCAAATGCTTCCGTTGCCTGCTCATAAAGTCTCAGCTTACTCTGTCAAATGCTTTCTCTGCATCAAGACCCACCAGCAACAATGGCATTTTCTTGCATTCTGCTTCCCTCTGGGTCATCCGTGTTCTCTTGATATTGTCAGATGTTTGCCTCGTCTCCACAAAACCACATTATTCCATATCTATTAATTTTGCCATTCTTTTAGCTAGTGTTTTTTTTTTAAACAAAAAGGTGACTGTATGCATATGTTGCGTTCAGGTCAACCCCCCCCCCTCTACACACACACTCAGGCCCCCACCACAACCACACAGCCATTCTAATGTTCCATTACTTGATTATTTTTCCCCAGTTGCCATAAACACTGTTCAAAACTCTCTATGCATACTGTTTTTCTGCTTTACTTCTACAGTGATTACAGATATTTGGATTTAATTTAAAACTTTTATTTCAAATTTTACAGCACAAACACGGATAGACATTTCCTAAACAAAGCAATGCTATCCCGCATTGAAAACAGATTTCGCATTAAAACTTCTGTGCCTCTGAAACTCACATTCATTGAAACAGCATTGAAACCCACATCAAAGAAAATTGATCTGTCCAGTGGCAGATTGTTGACCTTTGGGCCGTTTTCAGATAATAGGCCCCTTTAACACATCTTTAGGACCATGCAAAAGCTCTTTGATTCACCTTCCTGATTGTATTAAATTATAATATATAATAGTGATATCTCTTGTACAATACAGTACCACTTGTTAGTGTGTTTTAAATTTGTAGCCAGTAAGCAATGAAACAAAGCATATGAACCAATAATGCCAAAACTGCCCAATTCAGAAAATTTCAACCATAAAAGGTCACTCAGATTTCTGCTATTACAATCCCAGGAATGCACAAACACCAAAATGAAACCTTGAACCAAGTGACTCCTTCAGTAAAATGTCCAGGTATGCACATGTACCGAACTGAAACATTTCCCCAAGCGACTGCTTCAGTAATATGTCCAAACATGGACAAGCACTAAAAATGAAAGAATCACCCAAGTAATCTATACAGTAATATGTTTATTCATGTGCTAGCATTAAAATGGCCCTTTTACCCAGCTGACAGCTTCGGTAATCTGCCCAAGGATGCTAGTAATATTCAGCTTATAATACGTTATACAGTGTTAGGAAAGAATCAAATTAGGTTTGTGTGGAAATGTGCAGGTAAAGAAGATGAGGGGTACAGTACATAGACTAAAGGATATTAGGGGGAGCAAAAGAAACGAAGTAGTAAAGTTGTAAGGGTAAAGAATTAGGAGAGGGGGGAGAGTAACTCATAAGGTAGAATATGACGTGTTAGATCTAATAATTGGAAACTTTTGTAAAACAGAAAATATAAATTAGTTTGTGAAGGTGTAGAGAGAATGGTTGTTTGAAAAAAGAGGGGTGTGATGACAGATGGAGAGAAGCTTAGTTTGTAGTTATAGAAAGATGGAATATAGAATAATGGCAAATGACAATATGTAGTTATGATAGTTCTGGAAAGATGGGGTAAAGAATAGTTGCAGATGATAGTTAAAAAGATGGTGTAAATCAAATGAAGTATTTTAAAAAAATGATGGCTCTTATCTAGTTCCCCCTTGCTACAGATTCACTATGGTGTTCGTGGAGACTGGCCAGGTAAATTAATCTGAGCATTTTACTTTTGATAGTCTGAATTATGAAAGTAACCTAATTCATGGCAGCAAGAAGTGCATATTACAAACTTCTAAACATGAATATCTTTTTATTTGCTTGTTCTTTCTGTTCATTCAACCAGAAAGTTGTTTGCAGTGAAGGCAATGGGAGATGAAGTCTACAGTTACAAAAACTAAAAGTTAAAACTTATGATTTATGTAAGATTCCATAAAATAATTCAGCATTGTCAAAAACAAGGTTGGCAAAATGGTTAAGGTGTTTACCTTACTGATACAAGGTGCAGGGTTTGATTCTTATGTGGGGTAATTGGCGAGGCTTAAAATGGCCCACAAGGGCAGTTAGCTCTGTACTAAACTATGAACTGTAAACCCTAATATGCAATATTTCTCTGACTAAGGTACCGCAAAGGTAGGAAAATATAAATGTCTACTCAAATGATGCAAATGAACAAACCTCAGTATGTAACTACTACCCTTCATACTACAAGTCATTGCATGGAAAAAACTTATTTAAAAAAAAAACTACTAAGACAGATAACGTGCGCATACGCAAAAACTGCTCCAAACCTTGGACAATAAATTCCTTAAACATATGCACCTCATTATCAATAAACCATCAGACAATGCATTTAACCTAACTCCAAAACTTGGAAACGTGCTTCACAGTTTCCAACATTTAAAAAAAAAAAAAACAATCTCACAAATCACAACCAACTACCAAACAGTTGCAGTAATTTGCCCACTATCATGAATACTAGAAAACCTTATGCAAACAAATGATACAAACACATTAGAAAATATGGTTATTTTAAATGATAAATACGGCTTCCATAACAAGACTTGTAACAGCCACACAGGTTAAGAATCTGATTAATATGCAACCTGAAGAAGATCTTAATGCCAATGTATTTTTTACTGACCCACCAAGGACATCTGATGCGGCTGAGCATATGCATTCGTTGGACAGTTTAACAGGATACGGTCATGTCATTTGTTTTCTCTTATGTGGTATATATTCACTATTATGGGTCTCTATGATTATTATTTTTAAATATGTCTTTTACGTACATATTTGTATCACTTTATAGAATCCTCTAGTGGAGCTTTTCTCCCCCGGCCTCCACTGAAAATGGACATGTATCCAGCTAGACTAGCCTGGTCAACAAATGTAAAATAAAATAAATATGGGGATATAGTAATCCAGAAGCTATGTTTCTTCCTAAATATTTCATGAAAACAGTGGGTAAATCTCCTCTATCATATAAATACTCTAATATCCCTCAAGGTTCCTTGACTAGCCGCTGTTTTTAATCCTTACAAGTAAACTCATTTTTTTCCATTTACCAAGATAAAACTGCATCCTTGCATGCAAATAATATAGTCCTATTGCAGTGTATAAGGAATCAACAAGGGCCCACAAAAAGACACTAATATGTAGCGAGTCAGAAACTAGCACAGGAATTAACACAAGGACATCTGCTGCCAGGGAAAGACATTCTCAAACAGATCCATTACTCTACTGTGTTGTCAACAGATCATTCTTTTTTGCCGTTAAACTAATGGTAACTTAAAAATTTAATATGCAAGTAAACTCCCATTTGTAACCATCAATAAAATCATTGGAAAAAGGCTTGTTCTTCACATCAGCATTACAGTAGACATACAGATTTGTTTTTTTAAATGTAACAAAACTGTTCCAGAAAAAAAAGATGCTCCTTCACACTGTTTACCAGGATATTGCATTCAAGTAGAAGTGTAGAAATTCATATTCTGTATACATACAATTGAATCAACCAGATAGCTAAAAATGCTTGCTTATTTGATCAATTTTGCTTCCACTTTATACGGAGTTGACACCTCCAAAACACAGCAATGCAGAAAAGTTTACACGCTCAAATCAGACTGTAGCAGTCATCAGATATCAACACTGCAGCCGAAAGTCTTCTCATTATTTGACACTCGTACAACTACAGCTTGCCTAAAACATGTAGACTGCATCTGCTCATCTAGTCCAAACCAGAATGCACAACAAATTAATGCTATACTAGCTACATCTTTGTACAGTTTCTAAATAAAACACATGGTTAACTCAACTTCATAAAAAAAAAATGTTCAGCAACACCAAAGGTCAGATCTCACTTGCACTGCCTCAAAAAGAATTATGGGACCACATTTCTGTAAACTCACCCAGTAAAAGAAGGCAGCACGTGCCAGAAAATACTCCGAGATCTAATAGTTTTGTAAAAAAAAAATATCCCCACAAAAACTGCAGATTTTCATGTATGAAAACTTCAGTATGCAACAAGTCTGCAGCACCAAAACAATCCGTTAATTAAATAAGGGCGTGCAGCAACAGATAAATGAAAAAGACCTTCCTGCTTGAGTCAAGGTTTGATTCTATGCAAAAAAAAAAAAAAAAAAAAAAGACCATGATTGAATGGAAATGAAGATGGGGGTGTGAATAATTATGGTGCGGGTGGTTACTGGGCAAAAACAGAAGAGGTTGGCATGTTCAGATGAAATCAGGGTAAACAACAGTGTGAACCATGGGTGACTTGTCACGAGTATCCAGCAGGTGTGAGAATACATTTTGGTTATAAATGGCAAGCTGTACCGGTAAGCGCTCACTGAGGACATCAAATAAGGAAGAAAAAAATGTTTGACCAAATGACTTCTTGAAGTGATGGGATCATTAGGAAGAGGAGGAAAAATGTTACCCTGTGCGGTTTCCCGTAGTTGTCCTTTAAACACATGCACACCTACTTACCACTCACTTGTCAGTTCATAGTCCGCAGTCCAACCGCCTTCAGGAATTCAAATTCCGCATGCTCGGAAAAAGAAGATGTAAACAATCAGTCGCACAGACGCAGAAGACCTTCGGCGTCTGTGCGACTGGACGCAAAGGGTGTTCTGGCCCTTAAAAAAGTAAGATTTGTTTTTATTTATTTATTTATTTATTTTTGTTAAAGAAAATTAATTTCCCTTCCCCCTGCTAGCACAGCAACAGAAGTGCCAGTGCACTGTACTGGCACGTACCATCTCAAAAAAAGCCCTGCTTTTAGTCATTATAGACATGAACACTTTACAATCATGGTTTAGTATTGAAGTGGGCCTGTATGAAGCTGGATCTGATGGATCTTAACCCCCTCCAAGTATTTACAGCTACCACTGCTTTCTTCCAGGATGTTGGTACGTCTCTTATAATAGTGTTGAGCAGTCATTTTTCTCTCCTAGCTTATCTCTTCCTGGGGACTTTCCTGTAGACTGGTTGTGCATCACAATATTCATCATCTTTCTATCCCAACCATTAGTAATTCAGCCTCATCTACCTCTAACCTTGGCATACTTAATTCTTCCATAAACATTTCCATTTGTATCTTTTCTTGATTTCCTTAGTTCTCTGCTTTATACAGATTTCCAAAATATTTCTAATGTCTCTCCAGGATCTTTTGCTACCCTCCTTGTTATAAGTGCCCTAAGATCGGCGATGGCCCCTTCTACTTTTTGCCTGAGTTATCGTGCTAAGTTTTTGTGCTGTAGGGTTATTATCAAAGACTGCTGCTTAACAGCAATCTTTCAAAGCTGCTGTTAATTTTTGAGGCAATCCCTTATTTTCTGCTTAACAATCTGCAGTTGATCCTCTTGCTCTGTGAGATTCCCTCTATTCTGCAATGCTTTAACATTTGTCAGTCCCTCTAAATAATTCTTGTTACTTGTTAAACATATCTCCCTTTCTTTTATTTCCACCCTATTTGTAAACTCCACCTTAATTTTATCCCATTCCCTAGCTATATTTTCAGAAGTTATTTCTATCCTCTCTTACAGCTCCTGAATAATCTGCACTACCCATTCCGTAAATTCCTCTCTTTTCAACAGATGGGATGGGAAAGTGCCAGTGTCTCATTTTTATTTAATTATCCTGTGTGATCTGAAATAGTTACTGGGTACGTATCAAGGCCTTTTAATTAAGTGCACCTGTTCCTGTGAAATGTAAATTCTGTCTAGCCTATCCCAGCTTTTATATCTTGAGTACTACTATGTAAATTCACTCCGAGCTCCTATTACTGAATTCACATCTTCCATGCCAAATATTTTCATAAATTTCTACAAAAATCTGCCCTCCTTCGTTATACTTTCCCTTCTGCCCCCGACACATCTTCGCTGCTGCAAATCACATTCCATTCCCCACGTGTAAGTAATATTCCTTTCTGAAAACTGATTATCTGAAGTAATTAACTTAATTTGGTCAGCAACCTGTGGGTATCAGATCCGAATCGGATCCGAGCCGGCAGCTTTCTTAGCCAAAGATCCGAGCTCCTAGCTCCTCCCCCTTACCCATAACACCCTGCTATCTCCCTCCAGTCCTCAGATCTCATTTGCCGCGGCTAGTAAAGCACCTTAGAACGAGCTCTTAGTTAGGGTTGTGAGTAGAAGCTAGTTTAAAACTCTTTTCTTTACTACTCTTCTGTCTCTTATCTGTGTGAGTGTGTACTTTCTCTATCCCCTTTGAAATTAGTTTTCGTTAAATTTTTAATACGGTTAGTCCTATCTAGTCCCCCCCCTCTGCATGTGTGAAGGTGTGTAAGCGTGGGCCTCCCTTTCCTTTTCTGTTAAGATGTCTGAAGGCCCAAAAGCTGTGTTCTCTAAGTGTACCGAGTGTAGGCATAAGCTGTCCCCAGCGGATGGCCACACTCGGTGTGTTATTTGCCTAGGGGTAGATCACATTTCTTCAGGCTGCACTATTTGTGCAGCTTTCAACCCTAAGGCCTTGAGGGATAGGAGGTCGAAGCTGATTCTGGCGGGACTTTTGCCCCCAGACTCGGCTTCATCCTCCTCCCCCTCAGTGGTACCAGCCGCTGCTGCGGCTGCTCCACTTTCTATCTCTGCTCCCCTGACCAGGACTCAACCTCCCGCTTTGGTCCAGGAGGAGAAGGACTCCAGGAGAAGGGAGAAAAAGGAATGTGACAGGCATTGGAGCCACAAACGGCGGGCTGATTCAGCCCCGCCGTCGAAGCAGCTAGCCTCCCCTAAGGCGTCCGGGCCTTCCCCTTCCCGACTCTGTTCTCCACGTTTTTCCCCGGAGGAGGATACCCGGTCGCCCTCGAGGTCGTCGAGGCAGCCCTCCCAACCAGCCTCGGTGGCCTCATCTAGGTCCACTAGGAGTTTGTCTGACGCGGACATGGACCAGATGATGCGTCGATTTATTCAGGCTCAGCTGCAGATGGGAGTGCTCTTGCCCCCCCCTCCGAGGGAGAGCTCGACCCCATATTTTGCCCCTGTTGCTCTTCCTCTGACCCACTATCGGAGTTTGGAGTTAGCGGATCCAGGTAGCATCGGAGTCGGGGGGGGGGGGGGTCGGTGCCGACAGTAATCCTTACTTCGGTGCCGACTGCACCCTAGAGTCTGTCTGGTCCCTTTTCGATTCTGAGCTCTCGGGGCCGTGATCTGAGCCTCGGATCTGAGGGAGTCGGTGTGTCTTCGGCTCCGTCGTGGTCAGAGCACACTGGTCCTTCGGATCCGATCGTAACTGCTCTGGCCCCGATCCACATGTCTGAACCAAGGGGGCTGCTTTCGGATCCTAGAGAGAGCAGCTCACCCCTCGGCATTCGACATTGTGGAGAGGGTTCTTTCGAGGGATTCGAGACCCCAGGTTCTTGCTACTGGTCCTCCCACCATTCCCTCTCAGATGGGCCTATCCTCCATCATCCGGCCCCAGGGTCAGCCTGCGCTTACGTCCCAGAATATTCCTGTGGAGGAACAGGACATTGTTGGTGAGCCCTCCACGGACAGCCCCCCCGAGGAGGTACCTCACAAACAGTGTAAGAAGAGGCACTTGGACTCCCCCAAGTCCCTCACAGAAGACATGTTCTTAGAGGAAGGGGAAGGTTCCCCAAGGTCACCCCCCCCCCGAGGATGTCTCCTTTGGAGACATTATGGAAATGTTACACATTAGAGGGGGGGTGGTCTGCCCAAAAGCCTTCCTCGGATGAGTCTGTGTTTCTGGAGGCATTTGACGCAGGCCCATCTTCCTCTTGGGTGTCCCCTCCCGCTGACCCCCTGGTAGATCTCATCACTACCAGGGCATGGAAGGAACTTGACACTGTGGAGTCCATACCTAAGAGACCTGACAAGATCTTCAGCCCCCCTACAGACAGAGCAATTTGGAGCAAGGGTCCCCCAGTAGATGCCATGGTGGTGGCGGCTGCCACCAAAAGGGAGCAGGCACAAGAGTTTCTCGGTCCATCCTCCTGGCAAGGAGTCCCAGACGATGGACCATTCGCTTCAGCTACCTTCTCGGTAAGGTCATTGAACTACCTGGCAAATGTAATTCGACTCCAGCAGGACCTAATCAAAGAGTACGCTGGATCGCCCCTAGAGTCCATGTCGGCCAAGGATAAAAGAACCTTCTCGGCCCGAATGGCCACTCTAAAATCCGTCTCTTAACACCTTTTATGTGACTTCGCTCCCACGCCACGGAGGGAGTGGCTAGAGCTAGCGGAGCAGGCATAGCTTTATGATGACATGCCTGGCTCCGTCTCTGTGACTTTGCAGAACCCTTCAAGGCGTCCTTCGTGAACGCCCCCTTTGGTTCTACGCTTTTTGGCAAAACCGTCCGCGATACGCTACTCCAGAGCGAGAAAGACTGGAAGACGTCTGCCGTCGGGATCTGCTTCTTGGCTCCTCCGAGGTCCTTTTCCAGGAACCAAAGAGTACAAAAGAAGTGGTTCAGAAAATCTCAACAGTCCTGTTTCACTCCGGAATCCTCGTCCTTCAGAGGCAGAGGAGGACAGGGTGGATGCCGGCCCAGAGGCAGAGGGGGGCCGAAGAATTTCGGGTCAAGGGAACCTTTTTCCGATCGACCCGCACAGCAACCCTGAGGGGTTACCCGACTGCTCCTCTCTGGAGGCAGTCGGGGGACGATTTTCGGAGCACCTAGCACATTTGGGAGACCATTACAACAGATCACTGGGTGCTTCAAATCATATCCAGAGGCTACTCTATCCCCTTCCTACTCCCCCCCCCCGGTCCAGGAACCTCCCCGATGTCCCACCCAATCAAAGGGAGGCAGCAGCCATAGAGCTAAAGGAGCTGCTAAGAAAGAGCCATCCAGCATGTCCCCCCAGATCAATCCGGATCAGGCTTTTACTCCTGGTTCTTTCTGGTGCCAAAAAAGATGGGGGGACTTGAGGCCAATCCTCGACCTATCCACACTGAACCTGACGGTCGCCAAAGAAAGGTTCCAGATGGTCACTATTCAATCCATTCTCCCACTGTTACAGGAGAGCGACTGGATGTGCTCTATAGACCTCAAGGATGCGTACTACCACATTCTAATGGACATGCGATCCAGGAGGTTTCTCCACTTCCGGCTAGGAGCCAGCCATTATCAGTTCAGGGTCCTCCCCTTCGGTCTCACCACAGCCCCCAGGATGTTCACCAAGGTCATGGCAGTTGTAGCGGCCCAACTGAGACTCCAGGGAATTCAGGTTTTCCCTTATCTGTACGACTGGCTCCCTTCCGCCCCCACCAGGCATCTACTATGTTCATCCAGGAACTACTTCCTACATCTAGCCCTCCAGTTAGGGATCGCAATCACAAGAAATCCTCTCTTCTACCTACTCAGATCTTGGACTTCATAGGGGCCAGAATAGACACAACCCAATCAAAGGTCTTTCTAACCCCCCCAGACAGGCTCCGCAGCCTAACGCTCCATGTCCTGGCTCTTAGTCGTTAGCCCCTCCAGTGGATTTAGTCCTGAGGGCTCTAGGGTCCATGGCTGTGGCCATCAACCTGACACCTCTAGCTCATTTGAAGATGAGGGTTCTTCAATGGACCTTACAGGTCCCGTGGTCCATCCTGCAAAATCCACTGTAGTCCCCCATTTCTCTCAGTAGGGTTTGCAAGGAATCTCTACGTTGGTGGCTCCATTCCAGCTATCTACAGGAAGGTCATCCCTTCTCAATGTCCCCACCTCAAGTCACAGTGACCACGGACGCTTCTCACCTGGGGGGCATTGCCTAGGCAGAACAGTCCAAGGCACGTGGACTCGCACAGTGACCCTTTTGCATATCAATATTCTGGAGGTGAGGGCGGTGCTGTTAGCGTTGCAGGTGCTCCATGCCCTTCTTCCTCTAGGAACTATTGCAATCCAGACAGACATGTCTGTGGTCTGGTACATCAACAAACGGGGGAACCAGATCTTACCCACTTTGTCGAGAGGCCATGAGAGTTTGGGAGTGGGCGATATCCACCAACCGCTTTCTCATAGCAACGCACATACCGGGTCGGTCAAACATTCTAGCGGACAAGCTGAGTCGAACTATCCTCTCACCTTATGAGTGGTCTCTGACCCCTTTAGTAGCAAAGCAAATCTTCCTCAAATGGAGCCACCCTTGCTGCGATCTGTTTGCATTGCCTTCGAACACAAAGTGCAGCGAGTTTTTCGCTCTAATTCCCCCACTAGGGGAAGTTCCCAGAGACGCTTTGGTGCATGCTTGGCCATCCGGTGGTCTTTATGCTTATCGTCCTTTCCCGCTGATGACAGAGTTTTTGCAGAAAGCTCGTCGGTTGGGGAACAAAGTTATCCTCATAGCCCCATTCTGGCCTCGTCAAACTTGGTTCCCATCCTTACGGTCTCCTCTAGTACATCCTCCCTGGATTCTAGATCCCATTCCGGATCTGATCTCTCACCCCTCGGGTTGACGACCCCCAACCTGGACAACCTCAAGCTCTCTGCTTGGTTGATCCAGTTCCATTAATGGCTAGGACTCCTGGTATCTCATCCTCAGTTAAGGCGATCCTGGTGGCCACTCATAAGCCTTCTACCAGGAAGATCTACAGGAGCAAATAGAAACACTTTTCTATCTGGGCGGAGCATAAGAATTTGGACCCCTTTACCAGCGGTTCTGGAGTTCTTATCTCATATTTTTCATCAAGGGGCCAGTTCCTCGACTGTTAAGGTTCAATTGGCAGCGATCTCCCACTTCCATATTGGAAACAATCTTGGTCCCCTAGCTTCTTCGAAGATCTGCAAGACCTTCTTAAAAGGTACATTTCTCCTGAGACCTCCCATCAAGGATGCGGTTCCTCCATGGGATTTAACCCAAGTTCTCCAGGCCCTGACTAGTCCTCCTTTTGAACCTGCAGCTTCAGTTGACTTAAGGTATTTATCTTGGAAAACTGCCTTCCTAATTGCTATTACTTCAGCTGGAAGGGTATCGGAGCTTCAGGCTCTTTGTACCAAACCTCCATACCTTATCTTTCATAAAGACAGAGTTTCTCTCAGGACTAATCCTTCCTTCTTGCCTAAAGTGGCTTCTGAATCAAACATCAATCACTCCATCAATCTGCCTGTCTTCTTCCCAAATTATCAGAACAAAGGGGAGTACAGACTTCATTCTCTAGACGTGCACAGACAGTTGAGATTTTATTGACACAGAACTGCCGAATTTTGGAAATCTGAGCAGCTCTTTGTCTCCTTTGCTAAGCCCTTTCTAGGTAAACCAGTAACAAAAGTAACCTTAGCTAGATGGATTTCCCAATGTATCCTTCTGGCATACAGAAGCTCTGGTCGATCAGAACCCGTAGGGGTTTGTGTGCACTCTACCCGATCGGTTTCTACTTCTGCCGCCTTCTGGTCAAGAGTGCCTTTAGATGACATTTGTTCAGCAGCCACTTGGGCGTCATCTCATACTTTCATTACCCATTACAAGTTCGATCTAATATCCAGAGGGAGAGCGTCCTTTGGCTCTGCAGTGCTCCGGAATATCCTTCCATGAGGACCTCCCAAGTTGTTGGTAGCTGGGGACTCAGTCCCACAGGTTGCTGACCAAATGAAGTTAACTACTTCAGATAAAGAAGTTATGTACTCACCATAACGTTCCATCTGAGTGGGTAACTTCATTTGTCAGCAACCAACCCCCCCCCCTCCGTCCCCCGGACCTGTAGTTCGTTTCAAGGTTCTTCTGTTCAGTCCTAGCGGACATCAGGTTCAGGTATTCAGGTAGTTTTTTGCTATAGTATACTGTGTTTTTTATGGCAAACTCGATCTGAGGACTGGAGGGAGGTAGCAGGGTATTATGGGTAAGGGGGGAGGAGCTAGGAGCTTGGATCTTTAGCTAAGAAAGCTGCCGGCTCGGATCCGATACCCACAGGTTGCTGACAAATGAAGTTACCTACTCAGATGGAACGTTATGATGAGTACATAACGTCTTTATTTCTCCCACAGTTTTCTTAAGCTCCATTATAGCAGTTTTAGGTAGATTATAAACACATTGCAGTGTAATCCTCCTCTGCCAGTAGCCCCTTAGCACTACAAATCTGCCATTATTTTTTTATCCTCTTCTATCACTATTGGAGCTCCTCTTGCAAGTAACATAAGTACTCCTCCTTTACTTTTGTCCCAGATATTCCACAGAATAACCATCCTGAAAACCTGTTTTTTTTAAATCAAATTCACACGTTCAGCTCTTCACAGGTGTGTCGACTGTAACATAGCTATTTGCAATTTACATTTGTTAATATAGTTCACTAATCTTTTTTTGTAGTCACCTGTGAGACCATTGACATTTAAAGACACTACTGAAAGTATCATTGTATTAAAAAGTTGTTATTCCCATTACAACTTTTGTGCTAATGCATACACTGTTTGGCAGGTTGAACTTTCATATAGTTGTTTCTTGGCATATCCATTTGAGCCTGTCACCGCTTAAAAAAACTTTGTTTTATCTAAAGCCATCAAAAATAAAATATCCCCCTAAAACCTGTTAACTCAATATTAACACACGAAGCTATGCACATCTTCAGATATTGAAGTTTTACCCTCCTAATAGGAACAAATGTCCCAGACTGACGGCCACACTCAGACTTGATTTAACCTAACCTAAAAGAAAGGTTATCCATGGTAAGACTCATGGTGCAGCATGTGCTTCTACTAAGTGCTAACTGATTTTGTCTTGCCTTTGTAGCTCTCCCAGGTGGGAAAACCCCTGAATGTTTTCAGAAAACATCTTCTTAGCCAGTTTCTCTACCCACCTCCAGCGAATCACTCTCCACACTCTCCACCAGACTGTAACCAGTTTCTCCTTATCAGATTGTCTTTGTGGAGACATGAGAACCACAGTCAATTTCTTCTTGAGTTGTTTTCTTGGAGACATGAGGGCCAGATATAGAATTGCTACTAAGCATCTATTCATTTGCCAGAAATAAGCCTCATAATAATCAATATTCTTTTTCATTTAGTTGCTTTCTCTTAAAACTTGTTAGTAAATCAATCTGAGGTCCTTAGTCCAGTCATTCCTGCATGCTAGAATGAGAAAAAGCACATTAATTTTTCTTTCTTCATACTCTTTTTAACTGGCTTTAACATTGCAGTGCCTGCATTTCTTAAAACTGAACAAGACAGAGAAACGGGGGGGAAAAAGAAAAGAAAAAAAAAGCAGCACCTATTTACATTCCCCATTACACTTAATAACTGAGAAAACTTTACTTTATACCATGCAAAGAAAACCATGCACTAGAAAAGTAGTACTATTAAGAAAAAGTTTTCTTTACTTGGTTAACTTGATCTTCTCTTCCCCTCACCAAAGCATTTTTCCAAACATTAATGACATGAAGTATGGCATATACTTTAGAATCCCCCACAAGCCAACAAATAGTGAAAAAGTCCAATATTTCAAGATTTTCTTGTTTTGTCATATTTCAGAGATGGTTATTGCATTGTAATCCCACATTGTTACTGCATTTATTACTGTTCATCTCCCATATCCTGTCTCTGCTTCATTTCCAAAGTACTTTTGAGTCAACTGTCGTGCTCCCTTCATTCTCCACAACATTTTCCATGAAACAGTGGAAAAGGTTTCAGAATTAGTCTCTCTCTGGTCTTTACCAGAACAAGAAGAAGCAGAATCTCCTGTTTCATAGCTCACTTTTTGTTGGACAAGCTTTTGTATTTTCTCCTTAGCATGTACTTCATTAAAAAATGATTTTGTCTCTCCAGGGAGGAATACCTTGAAGACAGCTGGGTACAGCAGTTTGACACTCGCACCTGCATCTTGACATTCCCTGAAAAGTGGAATGAATTTATTCTTCCTCTACCTGGTGTACAATGAGTAATCATTCTCCCCGAACACTTTGCATTTTCCCACTTTTAGTATTTTGTCCGTCTGCCATACTTTTGTCCGAATCAACTCCTCCTGCTGGCAGGATTGCAGCTTTACTATTAAAGGTCTAGCTTGCTTTCTCATAGCCAGGTTAGCAGGATAACAATGTGTGCTTTCAACTTAACAACTCCTGCTGTGGAATACCATTCCAGTTGCTTATTTCTGTTTTCATTAAATGAATACAGTCTATTCCTTCCAGCTTCTCTGGTATAGTTGAAAATCTAAGGTTTTCCCTAAATGCTCTGTCCTCCAATTCTTTTTTGAAACATTTCTTCCTGAGCCGTGTCTTATTCAGCCAGCCTTTTCTTCATTTCACCCTCTGATTTTTGCAGTTTTATTACCTCATCTGAATATCTCTAAAGATTCTTCCATTTTCCACCCTTTTGTTGTTTTTGTTGATATACTGTCAGTGTTTCATTTATTTTAACCAGGTCTGTGTGCAGTTATGTTATATCTTCCTATAGGTTACTGGAAGTCATGTCTGGTGGTTGCATTGCTTTTTGCTGAACAGCTGTAGAACTTTTCCCAGTCAGTGTTTTCTTCCTCACGTTTTGTAGCTGACCTTTTTTTTTCCATGTGCGTTTCATTTCTCTTTTTCTTGGCATCCAGGCAGTACACTCAGTAGCCAGTTACTGAAATGTATCCATGAATACAACTCTACTGACCATCTCCTGAGTTTCTGTTTTTCACACCTGAAGAGCTAGAATCAAGCTGTTAATCAGTGTGCAGCCATCTTGGAAGTTCCAGAGGGTCAGATATTGTTCATATGAAGTATGTTAGATGTCTTCCTTATCTTAGCTGGGGAATTATTACAGGCTGTTAATGCTGATGCTAAGAAATCCTTACCTGAGGGCAACACACTAAAGAAATTGCTGAGGAAAAGTTTTTAGATAATTCGGATAGTGAAATAATTTCTTCTCCAGTAGATTCTCAAGCCCGTAACTCTGATTCAGGGGAAACTTGCTTCTTTTCTTCTCCTTTGGAGTATTTTTCTTCCAGACTATTTTAAGGATGAATGAGGTATTTTTTGTGGGAAGAGGTGGATGTTCCCCCTCAGTTGTGATGATATGAATGGATATCCCTCATTCTGCTGTCATCCCTTCCATTAATGCTGCCAACCTTGGGTGATTTATTGCAGTCTGTAATAATCCTGACTCCTAACTTTCAGTCCAGTAAAAGGTGATTAGACTGTATAAAGTACCTCAAACTAACATTTTGTTTTACATCTTGGATCAGGTCCAGCTGCAGTTTCTATCTGCCAGCTGGCAACAGCTTATTAGTCAGCAACTTCCCATTCACAGTGGAAAAGGCAAAACGCTGGGCAGGTTTTGAGAGATTCTCTTCTGCTTTAGCTTGCAGGTACATATGTGGAAGTTCTGTTTTGTGCAGGCAGAGTGCTCTACTTCTTTCTTAACAGGATAGCTCCTTAATGAATTCTTTTGCTTCTGATATTTCCAAGTATTTAAACTTGCTTTGAAGATTTTGTATGATTCTGCAGATACTGTGTCTAGTGCCACTGGTACTGTTACAGCTTTGAGGAGATATGTCTGGATGTGCAACCAAAAGTTTACGGATGACGTAAAGTCTGACATTTTGAACTCTGCATTAGGTAAGATTTTGCTTGGCCCTTCTGCTACTATGGTCTGCAAAGAATTTCATGAGAGGAAAGTTAATTCAGGGACTGCCTTAGTTTTTCAAACTAACATTTATAAATTATAGGCTCATAGGTGTGTATACTTCACTAGCAACCACTTTGGCCTTTTAAGCATAGACATGCATCCCAAATCTCTGACCTGTTCTGGTGCCCTTGATAAGTGTAAGCAGGGGCTTGGGAAGTGAAAGATTCAGCAGGTGCCTGTGTCCATTAGAGATGGATGTGCCAAACCACTGATGAATTTTCTGTTCCCTATCCAGTTGTCCAGGTTGCACTTGAACTGATTTAGGGAGATGCTCTTCTTCACATGGATGGGGGAGCATGTTTCAGAGAAGGGATAGTCTCTGGAATACATACATTTCTGTCCAGCAGGCCCTTTCTATATCACAGGTGATGTTTAAGTCTTTAGAATAGGTAATGTTAGTGCTCTTTGTTTTTCAGATATGCAGGAGGCCCGTCAGGGCAGGGTCTGATACTGTTTTGTATGGCAGGCATAGATCTCCCCTCCAGTTAGGTACATACCAAAAGGGGCATTGTATTAACTGGGTAGGTCTAATGAAAGCTGAATAAAATGTAACACTGACCTCACTAGACCTAAATGCTCATACTTTTGTTAATAAGTTACAGAATATAAAATTACTTCCCCACTACTGTAGACATGTGATGGTCAAAGGCGAAATTCCTATCTGTACGTGTCCCAAAGTCCCTGACTACTCAGTCAACTCTTAGGGGTGTGTTGTTAGTATGGTATTAACCAGGGGTAGATGGACTTTCTGACTGGTACTTTTATGCATTTCTTGACATTAAGTTTTAGTTCATGGCTATGACACAAGGTATTAGTCTGTTTCAGCCTTTCTTGGAGAGCATTAGTGTCTCTGGCGGATTCTGTGATGGATTATGATTTAGAATCGCCTGCAGATTTGGTTGGCCAGAGGCCCTTTACATAGGCGTAGACTTCAGAGAAGTAAGTCTCAAAACGCAGACCAAGGACTGATTCCTGAGGGACTCCTCTTGAGACTGGATTTGACAGTTCTAAGTTCCCTGACCTTGTCTGTAAGCCAGCTGGCTATCCACCGAGCAGCATAAGGGTTTATACCAAACATCTTCAGTTTAACAATGTGATAGTGTCAAAACGCCTTTGCCAGGGCAAGTTAAGCAATGTGAATAGTTTTGTCCTCATCTGTAGCTTTGGTGACCTTGTCAGAGTAGTCCACCAGATCGAGTAGACATGACCTGCCCTTGAAGCCAAATTGGGTTGGGTCCATTTTCTGGAGGTTTCCTGTGTCATTCTTGATCATTTCTTTGATAATTCTTACGAAGGATTTGCGTAGGAGACAAATGAGACTTGTGGGTCTGTAGTTTCCAGGGTCTATAGATGGGCCACCTTTGTGCAGTGGGATGACTGTTGCCGTTCTGCATCTGTTAGGCACAAAGCCTGTGGAGGATATGGTTAAATAATGATTCGAGAGAGCCTGATTAGGCCATCATTCATGTTATTTAAAAGGCATCATGGGATATTGTCTAGGCCCATTTATGCAGTGTTTTTGGCCTTAGAGCATCGAGGACCTGTTTACCTAGTGGTGGTAGGTGAGTTATATTTGATGGTATGTCCTGGGGGGATGTTGAGGGGGAGAGAAGGGTAAAGTTAGCACTGAATTTGTCTGCCAGCAGCTTTGCCATATCTCAGCTCAGTATAGGTAGCTTCATGAACAAGGATTTCCACACACAGTTATGTATTGCCTTTACATTGTGGATATAGCTAAAAAAAATGCCTTGTGGTTGTCGTTGACCTGGGAAGCCACACTTGCGCCAAATTTTGCTTTTTTGGACTTTATTTTTCCTTATTTGTAGTTTAAATGTGCTTTTATCTTGTTGGGTGCTGCACCTCCAAAATTTGCTATGATTTTATTCCTTCTGTTACAGAGCCTACCAGGGTGGCTTGTTTAATGGAGTTCTGTCCTTACTCCTTGTGGGTACAGCTGCTTCTGTGCAGCTGTTAACATGCTTGTGTAGTATTGTTATGAACAGTTCCATGTAGGCAGCAGTGTTCTCAGGTCTTATGGGGGCTTGAAATTTTGCCAGGTTATCGGTTAATAGTAGGAAGTCAGCCTTAAAGTAGTTTCTGAACATTTTAGGGTTAGCTGGGCTTTTATTTTTTTTTTTTGTATTTCAGAGACCATTTTTTTGTATGACCTTACCAGAGAGGATATTACACCAGGGGTGTGCAACACTCTCCCATATTAGTGAGGAATGGGTCAATTAATTTTGCTTCCCTGGTTGACGCATTGACTATGTGGCCAAGGGAGCGTGTGTTTACAAAATGCAGGAATCACTGTGCTTGCACATATAAGGTATTGTAAATGATTCCCAGTTAATAGTGAGGTAATTGGTCATCAAGGAGTATGGTATTGAGTTGTATGGTGAGAGTTTTCCAGTAAGCTTAATTACATGATCCAGTCGTGTCTTATTTTCATAGGTTCATCGGTGTCTACTAGGCTAACGGCCCTGGAGCCTATATAATCCTAGCCCAAGAAGATTCCCTGGCATCATGCTGCCCAAAGTTAGATGTTCATCGTGCATACAGCTGCAGTCATTACAGATGGGTTATCCTGCCGTCAGGCGGGTCCTCGGTTGGCCAAATTCCAAAGTCTAGGTCCGGCGTCGGTTGTTGTCGCTTCTTCCCTGACATCAGTGCGGCAGGGGTATAAAAGAGGCAGCCGACACCATTTTCTCCAGTCTTTCTTGCCGCGCGGTGCCCGAAGCAGAAGCAATTCGCAAGTGCCAGTCGGCCAGCTCCTGAGATTTACGAAAGTATTTCAGCCGAAGTCATCTTTAAAGCTAAGTACCCCGTTGGGGAAACTTTTCTTGCCTCAGACCGATGTCAGACAAAGTTAATAATTGCATTTCTTGTGGGAAGCAAATACCGCATAAGGATTTCCACTCTTTCTGTATACCTTGCTTTAGGCCCAGAGCACGACGTCTCGGCCTGCCGTTTTTGTGCTAGGTTCAACAAGCGCACTATTAAGTGCCGGGCGGAGTTCGCCCTTCATTATTTTGGCAAAACATTTAATTATATCATGTCATCGGATACACCGACACCAGTTTTAAGCAAAAGACGCAAAGATAAGGACAGTCATCCGAGGTCTGCACCGAGTACTGAGACCACGCTTAGGCCGACTACCGGTTCTCAGTGAGGCGCCTACGCAGCCCCTGAATACCGATGAAACTATTGTACCGGTGACTTCAGTACCCGAGGTCGCAGGCTCCTCTGTCTCCATTCCTACTGCAGATACTGACGCCACACTTGGCGGGGAAACTCAAAATTTAGTCAGGCCTACCATTTCTGAAGGCGTCTTCAGGCCTTCCACCTTCTCTATTAAATCCTTCACTAAATCTAAAGCAGCCATGAAAACTAAAAAAACAGGGTCCTTAGACCTCCTCTCAAGGCCCCATGCCTAAAAAGCAGATGCTAAAAATGGCTGAGGATTTGATAACTCTCATCAGGGGTTCTCAACCCCCCCCCCGACAAAAGACCCAGATTGGAGGAAGACTACCCTTCCTCAAACCAGGCTTCTATTACCTCAGAACATTCTGAGGACCAGGATTGTGCCTATTCCCCTTTCGAAGACTCTGATGCTGAGGAGTCTATTCCCTCGGTCTCCCCCCCTGAGGATTACTCTTTTGAGGAAACCCTGCATACATTGAGGGAACACTTTCACTGGGAAGGCCAAGATTACTCTGATTCCAAGAAAAGGCTCAGGGAATTTCTACTGCTCCCCCAGCATAGGCCCCTGGCTATCCCTCCTGTTTTAGATATTTTGGATGATGTGTACACAGAAGCCAGTCTTAATCCAGACTCTTTACCTCCAGCCCCTGTTAAACCAGACCGGTATTACTGGGTCCCTGATTCTCACCAGTTCCTTTATAAAAGCCATACTGCTTACCCAGAAACTATTTCACAGGGCCCCAAGGGAATAAAGGGCCTCTACTGCTAAAAACCCTTTACCTTCAGAGAGAGATTCCAGAGCATTAGAAAGGTGGGGGGAAAAGGTGTATACATCTGCCACTTGAACCATGAGGGCATTAAACTGTCAATTCCATATGTTGAAGTACCAACAGTTTTTGTTATCTCATTTGAAAAACAAAATGACACAAACAGAACAACCAGATTTGAAAGAGTTGCAGGATTTGTTGCATGGTGCAGAGCAAGTGGGTAAACATACCTTGCAGTGTGGTTTTGATGCTTTAGAGGCCTCATGTAGAGCTGCTGTCACGGGGTCTGTTATATGTAGACATGCTTGGCTCAAAGAGCAAACCTTACCAGATCATGTCAAAGCAAAGTTATTAGATGCACCACTTAAAAAGATGTATTGTTTGGTGTTAAAGCTGAGGAGGTACTAAAGAAAATGGAGGAAAAAGTGAAATCTATGCAAACAGTGAAAGATTTCCTGCAGGTACAACCTCCACGCTT
Source organism: Protopterus annectens (assembly GCF_019279795.1). Classification (NCBI taxonomy): domain Eukaryota; kingdom Metazoa; phylum Chordata; order Ceratodontiformes; family Protopteridae; genus Protopterus; species Protopterus annectens. The sequence continues at coordinate 160,453,939 of NC_056748.1, read as the reverse complement.
CAGCAGAAACTGGCCTTCAAAAAATTGGTCCTTTCCAGCCATGGACAGACCTCAAAGGGCCAGATACAGACACCCAAGGGGAAGAGGATAACCTCAAGGATCTTACAGAGCAAGACAGTGGCAAGCACCAACCCCAAGAGGTGGAGAAGATAGATCACAGTCATTTAGAAAACAGACACAATGACTTCCCCCTATGCCTGCCAAGCAAAGCTTTAATGGCAGCACCTTTGGGTGGAAAACTGGCATTATTTTCAAAAAACTGGCATATTGTTACAAAAGACAAATGGATTCTGGACATTGTAGACAGAGGCTACAGGTTCCACTTTCACACCCTTCCAAAAATGAGAAGCATGCCAAACCTGCCACAGAATCAAAGGGCAGAGGCACAAAGACAAATTTCCGCTCTCATGGATATGAAAGCGATTCAAGAGGTACCTGCAAAAGAACAAGGTCAAGGTTTTTATTCCAGACTATTCCTGGTTCCAAGGAAAGACAAAGATTGGAGACCTATCTTAGACCTATCCATCCTAAACACATATCTACAGGTGCCAAAATTCAAGTAACATTGGACCTCAAGGAGGCATACCTGCATGTCCCTATCAGACAAGATTGCAGAAGATACCTCAGATTTCTTGCAGGTTCAACCCATTACCAATTCTCTGCATTGCCCTTTGGCTTATCTACTGCACCCAGAGTGTTTACGAAATGCCTGGCATCAGTAATTGCCTTCTGCAGACTACAAGGAATACAAATCTACCCATATCTGGATGACTGCCTGATCCAAGCGGACAGCAAGGACATTCTATTGCAGTATCTGGCGTTTGTAATAAAGCTGTTAAACTTCCTGGGATACACAGTGAAAAAAAAGAAATCAAAACTAATACCTTCTCAACAGATTATTTTCCTGGGTGCCAGCTTAAATACAACCACCCAGATGGCCTACCTCACGCCAGACAAACAAGGGCAACTGTCTCAGTACTTCAGCAAAATGGCAACTTTCACCAGACTAACTGCAAGGAAAGTCCTGCAGGCTCTGGGATTCATGGCATCTTGCATCCTACTAATCCCATGTGCAAAGCTGCATATGAGGAAACTACAATGGTACCTAAAAAACTTATGGTCTCAACACAGCCACAGCTTGGAAACAATTAAACCACTCATTCCATGCCTTCAAAAGGAATTTTTGTGGTGGGCTCAAGCATGCCAAAGAAACACAGGTCTCCCTTTCTGTGTACCTCAAGCAACTCAAATCATCACAACGGACGCCTCAGACTACGCCTGGGGAGCACACATGGCAGATCAGTGCATTCAGGGAAAATGGTCCCAAAAAGAGAAGCACCTGCACATCAACCAAAAGGAGATGCTAGCCGTGCAAAATGCTCTCATGACCTTCAAAGACCTACTGCATCCAGGCCAGCTATTGATAAGGACAGACAACACCACAGTCATGTGGTACATAAACAAACAAGGGGGAACTCATTCATAGCCCCTGTGCAGGCAAGCCATGGCCCTATGGAACACAGCACTGGAATTGCAAATTCAACTACAGGCACAATTCCTGCCAGGGAAGGAAAACACACTGGCAGACAACCTAAGCAGAAATATGACAGAAACTGAAAATGCACTGGATCTGAGTTCCTAATCCGGCAAATTGGAATATGTACGAACCAAATGAGATATTTTTGCTGGTATCAATCCCTCTTCAATGGATAATAGAAAAATGCAGACTGTAAGCCAAAAGTAAAATCCACAAAAACCTTTTATTCCACGTGTTAAAACACAAGCGCTTTCGCCCGGTATTACCGGGCTTTTTCAAGTGTGCCAACTTCAACTACATTCAGTGCTTTTAAAGTGCTTAGAGGCTGTGCCTATTGGTTAGCTTAAATCATTAACTAAATAAATTAATCAAAAACCAATTAATCTTAAAATCAACATTCAAAATAAATTTGTTCGTAAGTTGTCATGCTTAAACAATAATCGTAATTACTTGCGACTTTCCAAATTAGGAAATTAGTTACATTTTGACTGTTAAAATAAAGTTCTCTTTGCAGCCAAACTTTTTAGAAAATAATAAAAACGCAAACCTCAATATGCGTTCTGTTACAAAACTCTAAAAACATTTTAAGAATAAAACGTTGACTAAAAACATTTGGTTAGTGCACTTGTAGAAACATATGAAGCAATGGGTAATGTGTGAACTTTTAGAATGCAAAGGCCAATGACCATGAACAAACATTGTTGATGTCCTATTTTACCACCAAAAAGTCCTTATAAAAAAAGATGATGCCACTTGTTTGTGGATGCTGTTAACGTAATGCACCAGCCTTAATTCAATTTGTGAGGTTTGTTAGAAAAGTACTTTTATTTAACTGACCAAGTTGTTTGACTTGTGCTGTGTTAAAATGTAAATTTGTCATATTCCACTTATTACAATTATAACATATTTCTCCTACTTTTAAGTATACATGCCAAACTTAAACTATCGTTTAATCCTGGGTGCTTTGTGGCATTCAACCTTAATTGCCACATAAGTTCTCTGGTACCTAGTACAGTTTCCCAATCCCCTCCTCTCTGATCTTGAACCACCTTGTCTAAAATAAAAAAAACGAATGGACCTGTTGAGACAAGTCAAGGAGTGCTTGTAAAAAGCATTTGTTTCTTTTTTACTTTTGACGTCATACAAATGCTCATAAATCCTACGTTTCAGTGCTCTTTCTGTTTTGCCCACATAAAAAGATGGGTAAGCCTGGCAAAGACCTATATATACCACTCCTAAGGAATTGCAGGAGTAGTGGTTCCTAGCTGTCAAAGTGATGTTACGAGAAGAAATGTGCACCTGGTCAGTTTCAGCAATGAAAGGGCATTGGTGGCACATCCCACATCTAAAGGTACCTTTCCTTTTGGCAGAGCCAAAATTTTGCATCTTCCCTCCACAGTCCATGCTCTGTTCAAACATACCCTTTAAATCGATGTTCCTTTTCCTAATAAAAGAAATAGTTTCAGGAAAAGTGTCAGCAAATTCCTCATGCGAAGTGACCACAGGCCAGAAGCTTTTGATTGTACTTTCAATAAAAGGTGCATCTTCTGAATATGTGTAAACAAAGTTTTTGTGGACACTAAAATCCGTTGCTGCCTGAGCTCTAGAAAAGAATGTTCCTGTACCTAATAGTGGAGAATAAAACTGGTCCCTCTTTATTAAAATCTAACTAAGAATATCTTGAAAAAGTGTGAGTGGGTAGCCCCTATTCAGAAATGAAGTTCTGAGAAAAACAATCTCCTCAAGAAACAACTCGTTGGTACTACACATTCTGGAAGCTCGGACCAGTTGTCCCTTAATAATTCCTTTCTTTGCCTTGTCTATTAGGATTTTTGGTTAGATGTACATCCAAGTAGTGTAAGGCCTTATCACTTATTTCGTAGGTGAATTTGAGAAAATCTGTGGTGCTGTTCAAACAAGGTTTTCTTTCAAGTATCTTTAGAAAAGACACGTACTCTAATTCCTTTTTACATTTTGATAGTGGGCACCCTCCCTACATAAAGAAAGGAATTAAGGGACAACTGGTCCGAGCTTCCAGAATGTGTAGTACCAACGAGTTGTTTCTTGAGGAGATTGCTTTTCTCAGAACTTCATTTCTGAATAGGGGCTACCCACTCACACTTTTTCAAGATATTCTTAGTGAGATTTTAATAGAGGGACCAGTTTTATTTTCCACTATTAGGTACAGGAACATTCTTTTCTAGAGCTCAGGCAGCAATGGATTTTAGTGCCCACAAAAACTTTGTTTACACATATTCAGAAGATGCACCTTTTATTGCAAGTACAATCAAAAGCTTCTGGCCTGTGATCACTTCGCATGAGGAATTTGCTGACACTTTTCCTGAAACTATTTCTTTTATTAGGAAAAGGAACATCGATTTAAAGGGTATGTTTGAACAGAGCATGGACTGTGGAGGGAAGATGCAAAATTTTGGCTCTGCCAAAAGGAAAGGTACCTTTAGATGTGGGATGTGCCACCAATGCCCTTTCATTGCTGAAACTGACCAGGTGCACATTTCTTCTCGTAACATCACTTTGACAGCTAGGAACCACTACTCCTGCAATTCCTTAGGAGTGGTATATATAGGTCTTTGCCAGGCTTGCCCATCTTTTTATGTGGGCAAAACAGAAAGAGCACTGAAACGTAGGATTTATGAGCATTTGTATGACGTCAAAAGTAAAAAAGAAACAAATGCTTTTTACAAGCACTCCTTGACTTGTCTCAACAGGTCCATTCGTTTTTTTTATTTTAGACAAGGTGGTTCAAGATCAGAGAGGAGGGGATTGGGAAACTGTACTAGGTACCAGAGAACTTATGTGGCAATTAAGGTTGAATGCCACAAAGCACCCAGGATTAAACAATAGTTTAAGTTTGGCATGTATACTTAAAAGTAGGAGAAATATGTTATAATTGTAATAAGTGGAATATGACAAATTTACATTTTAACACAGCACAAGTCAAACAACTTGGTCAGTTAAATAAAAGTACTTTTCTAACAAACATCACAAATTGAATTAAGGCTGGTGCATTACGTTAACAGCATCCACAAACAAGTGGCATCATCTTTTTTTATAAGGACTTTTTGGTGGTAAAATAGGACATCAACAATGTTTGTTCATGGTCATTGGCCTTTGCATTCTAAAAGTTCACACATTACTCATTGCTTCATATGTTTCTACATGTGCACTAACCAAATGTTTTTAGTCATCGTTTTATTCTTAAAATGTTTTTAGAGTTTTGTAACAGAACGCATATTGAGGTTTGCATTTTTATTATTTTCTAAAAAGTTTGGCTGCAAAGAGAACTTTATTTTAACAGTCAAAATGTAACTAATATTTCCTAATTTGCAAAGTCGCAAGTAATTACGATTATTGTTTAAGCATGACAACTTACGAACAAATTTATTTTGAATGTTGATTTTAAGATTAATTGGTTTTTGATTAATTTATTTAGTTAATGATTTAAGCTAACCAATAGGCACAGCCTCTAAGCACTTTAAAAGCACTGAATGTAGTTGAAGTTGGCACACTTGAAAAAGCCCGGTAATACCGGGCGAAAGCACTTGTGTTTTAACACGTGGAATAAAAGTTTTTTGTGGATTTTACTTTTGGCTTACAGTCTGCATTTTTCTATTATCCATTGAAGAGGGATTGATACCAGCAAAAATATCTCATTTGGTTCGTACATATTCCAATTTGCCGGATTAGGAACTCAGGTCCTTTGCATTTTCAGTTCCTGGTTTTTGGTTTTCTTTGTTGAGAAATATGACAGATCCACACGAATGGAAGTTGCATCCTCAAGTTTTCTCAAAGATAACTCGGGCATGGGGACAGCCAGACATAGATCTATTTGCTACCCACAGAAATTACCAGTTGAAAAAATGTTGTTCAAGGACCTATCATGCACAGGCCTGGAAAGTGGACGCACTCTCTTTCAATTGGACAACATTGACGGTCTATGCCTTTCCACCTCTTCCTCTACTGACCAAAGTTCTATTAAAAGCCAGAGCAGAGAGGCCACAAATGATTCTCATTGTTCCAGACTGGCCACGACAACACTGGTATCCGCTCCTAAAGAGCCTGACACACTCCCCACCATGGATCCTACCCTCTAGTACCTCTTCTGTTGTCCCAGCACAACTACAAAACCCTTCACAGCCAGCTCAAAACCCTAAATCTAGCTGCATGGAGAATACCTTAATTTCCCAACAGACTCTACTGTCCAAGGAGGTGCAGGATGTCATCTTGGAGGCCAGAAGACCTTCTACTAGAAAAGCCTACTCCGTCAAATGGAAACGATTTTGTTCCTGGAATCAAGAAAGGGGGCAGAATCCTTGGGTAATAAATATATACCTCAAATTTTACAATACCTAGCTGAGATGTTAAACAGTAGCCTTTCCTTCACCTCCATCAAGATCCACGCTTCAGCCATTTCTGCACAGTACAATACAGATCCTCCTTTATTCTCACATCCTCTATTAAGGCATTTCCTCAGAGGGGCAAAAAATATAAAACCCCCATGGAAACCACCAGTCCCAGCTTGGGACCTCAACTTCGTATTGGAAAAACTGATCCTGCCTCCCTTTGAGCTGGCTTCTTCAACAGAGCTACAATACTTGTCGTGGAAAACAGCCTTCCTTCTGGCTATTACCTCAGCACGCAGGGTTTCGGAGCTACAGGCCCTCATGGCTGTGCAACCATTCATAATTTTCCATCAGGACAGTTTCCTTACGAACCAACTCCTGCCTTCATGCCAAAGGTAGTATCCAGTGTAGCTTTGAATCAGACTATTCATTTTACCTACCTTTTATCCAAATCCACAGAACAAAGGGGAGAGACTACTACATTCCTTGGACATTGACATACAACTTCGTTATTACTTGGACAGAACAAAGTAATTCCGGAAATCTGAGCAGCTCTTTGTGTCCTATGCTACAGGTGCTCAGGGAAAGGCTATTTCCAAACAGACAATTTCAAAATGGATAGCCCACTGCATACGCTTTTGTTATTCATTTCATGGAAAATCTGTGCCTGTATACATCAGATCCCACTCCATCAGGGCTACAGCTACCTCTGCAGCTTTCCTCAGGGGGGTCCCTACCAAGGACATTTTGGAAGCAGCTACCTGGAGTTCAGTGCACACTTTCTCCAAGCACTACCACCTTCCACTATACTCTAAGTCTAGAGTGGGATTTGCCACAGCAGTCCTGCAGGGCATCCTAGCCCCTCCTAGTTCCACTTAGTGCCTACCACCCTTACTTAGCTTTGGGATTCTACCCATCTGTAATGACTGCAGCTGTATGCACGATGAACATAGTACAGTTTTGTACCTACCATAAATGTAGATGTTCGAGTGCTCATACAGCTGCAGTCCAGGTTTCCCTCCCTCCATCCCCTCTTAGGACAGGCCTTATGACAAACACCTTATCATATAACCTTTTTGGGGTATTCTTTTATGGTGTATTTGCTTGCAACTACTGTTTTTGATTTATCAACATTGCATGTTTGCATAACATTGTTTGCCTTCCTTCTGGGGGCACCTGACATCTGGGTTAAGAAAAACTGAAGAAAATGGCGTCGGCTGCCTCTTTTATACCCCTGCCGCACTGACGTCAGGGAAGAAGTGACAACCGATGCCGGACCTAGACTTTGGAATTCGGCCTACCGAGGACCCGCCTGATGGCAGGATAACCCATCTGTAATGACTGCAGCTGTATGAGCACTCGGACATCTACATTTATGGTAGGTACAAAACTGTATTTTCCCAGTGCACCTGTCAAGCAAGGCCACTGAAGTGATCTCCAGGGTGAACTTCCTATTGCCCATACATTCGTCAAGATTTCTCTTAAAAAGGGCCAGTGAAGTGCTCTGCTTGACGTGAATGGGAAGTTTGTTCCAGAGTATGGGAAGTCTCTGGGTTAGGAACCTGTCCCTCCAGCATTTAATGTTTATTGTGGTAATGAGGTTTAGGTCCCTGGAGAGTGTGGCACAGAGGGATTGGGATTTCTTTAGGTGTAGCATATCTAGTAGCTCTGGGTCAGACATGGCTTTGTAGGTCAAGCCGAGATCGCCTCTAAGTAGGAGATAAGAGACAGAGTATAGCTGGAGTTTGTCTGTCCATATAGGGCATGTGTTTAAGGCCTAAGATCCTCTTAGTGAGGTATTTTTATGGCCTTTCCAGTTGTAGGTGTCTAGTGAGGTAGATACCAAATGGGGCATTGTATTCTATAATAGGTCTAATGAGGGACAAGTGGAATGAGGGACAAGTGGAGAGGGATTAAGACCTCTTTTTTTTTTTCCTGGATGAGAAACCTTTTTTAATGAGATGTGCCACATAGGACTTTCTGACTACAGTGGCAATGTGGTCATCAAAGAAGAGGTTGCTGTCAACCTGTGTCCTCAGGTCTCTTACCACACCTTCGGTGTTTAGTGGACTACCGCCTATGTAGTAGTTGATGGGCACCAAATTTTTCCCAAAGGGAATGACAATGCACTTTCTAGCATTTAGCTTAAGGCCATGGTTCTGGCACCAGTCATTGGTGTCAGTGAGGCCTTTTTGTAGAATGTCTGCATCAGTTGGAGAATCAATAATGGCTCCCAGTTGGCAGTCATCTGCGTACTTGGTCAGCCAGAGTCCCTTTGTGTTGGCTTGAACTTCAGAGAAGTAGATGCCAGACAGGAGAGGACCTAGGACCGATCCCTGTGCGACACCACTTGTAACTGGTTGGTAGACAGATTTGGAGTCTTCTAATTTCACACTGTGGGTTCTATCAGTGAGCCAGTTGGCAACCCATCTTATGACATGGGGGTTTATGCCTAGTTTAGTGAGTGTATCTATGATTCCTGAGTGAGGGATGGTGTCGAAGGCCTTGGCAAGATATAGGTAGGCTGTGTGAACTGCTTTGCCCTCATCCACAGCTCTGGTGACAAACTCGAAGAAGTCTATCAGGTTGAGCAGGCATGATCTACTTTTCACAAACCCAAACTGCGTGGGGTCCAGAGTTTGGAGATTCCCCATGTCCTTATTTATAAGGTCCATGATGATGCGCTCCATAACCTTGCATATCAGACTTGTCAGACTAATGGGGCAATAGTTCCTAGGGTCTGTAGTCGCTCCCCCTTTGTGGAGTAGGATGACAGTAGCAGTGCGTAATTCAGTAGAAACAAAGCCTGAAATGAGGCTGTGATTGAGCAGGGTACTCTGGTATGTTGCCAGTTCACTTTGTTATTCATGTAGAACACAACCAAGGATATTATCAGGTTCCATGGAAGCTGTATTCTTGGCTTTGGACAGTTTTTTTTTATCTGTGTAGCTGTGATAATAGGGACTTGGCATTCCTCAGGTATTGTGATACGCCCTTTAGGGAGTGAAAGGGGGGTCATGTTCGCACTGAACCTGTCTGCCAATATGTTGGCAATATCAGTTGGTTCTGTATTTGTATTGCCATTGTGCTGTAACTCAGAGCAGATCTGAGTAGGGCCATGTACATTCTTGACATAACTATAGAATGCCTTGTGGTTGTCTTTAAAATCTGTAGCAGTTTTGTTTTCATAGCTAGCTTTAGAGGATTTGATGAAGCCCAATTTTAGCTGAGGATAACAAGGAAGTGTTTCTAGTCTTAGGAATTCACCTTTTTCTGCAACAGTTATTTCCTTCTGTTGTAGAGTTTGTTTATGGTGGGGTACCACCAGATTGTCTTCCTTTTTTTGGAGGAGAGCATCTTGGTTTTGTTGGGTATGGCCTGTTCCATGCGCTTTTGTATGCACACATATATACAGTGCATTGGCATATGATTCAGCAGTCATGCACCTATTTCCCATTTGCATGGGTGTCGTGAAGTTAGCTACCTTTGTTTTTAGAAATTCAAAGCTGGCTTTGGAGAGGTTTTTTACGGTGGTTTCCTTTAGGGTAGGTGAGGGTGGGATGTGGATATCCATGGTGATTAGCTTGTGGTCAGATCTGACCAGGGAGGAGTTGATTACTGGTGTAGAGCAACTATCGCCCATGTTAGTAATGACCAGGTCAAGGATGTTTCTACCTCTGGTGGGGGTAAATTGGTCCAGGGCATTGGAATTAATGAATTCCAGAAAACGTTGAGCAAGTGTGTGGGTACATGAGTAATTTTCCCAGTTAATGGAGGGGTAGTTAAAATCTCCTAGTATAAGGGTATTGGGTTGTACCCTAATATTTTCCAGTGTGTTTAGGAATGGAGTGGGTGTCTTGGGACATGGTTGGGGGATCTATAGCAGGCTACAACCTGAATTGCAGTTTTACCCAGTGTTA
>NC_056748.1:160359118-160434118 GCF_019279795.1 Protopterus annectens | reverse complement strand
CGCTATAAAGGACAGGAAGCCCAAGATGGCCCTAAAAGGCCTTCTACCCACTTCCGAGTTGGCTGCCTCATCCCCTCTCCTTCCTCTCTTGCCCTTGCTTCTCCTCCCTCCCAGGCTGGGACCCAACTTCTTGTTTCTAAGCCTGTGGAAGTTGAGTGGAAAAGAGGCAGAGAGAAGGGGAGAGAGCACAAATCATTCAAGCATTCCAAACCAGAGAAACGCAAGAGGTCTCCAGGCCTTCCTTCTATTCCCTCCAAAGGTCACGCTAGGATCCCTGACTCCCTTCGGCTCCGATCTCTGAGATTTTCCCTGGAGCCGGAGGAGACACGTCCTCTAGGGCCTCGGTTCCTAGACCCGCCAGGTCAGAGACCATGGCCTCGTCAAGATCCACACATAGCTTATCGAAAGTTGACATGAATAAAATGATGAGGAGGTTCATTCGTACTCTAATCCAGATGGAGGGCCTTGCCAGCCCCCTCTCCCTTTGGAGGTGGGAGCTCTCTTCCCTTTTTCACACCAGTTTCTCCCTTCTCCGATCAGTCCAATGGGTTTGGAGTACTCTGATCAGAGGATGGCCTTAGTCAGGAGGTCAGTGCTTGATGGTACCTGTCTCCTCGACACCGACAGCTATCTGGAGCATGTCGGATCTGGCCAGTTCGGATCAGAGTGGCTCTCTCAGCCGGAGCTTGGTTGTCAGATCCAAGGGAGCGGCACTTTTCATTGGCTCAGTCGTTGTTGGGCCAAGTTCCCTCTCTCGAAGCTCCGTCCACTTTGGCCCCTGCTCCGATTTTTACATCAGATCTGAGGAGAGCGGCTTCCTTATTGGTACCCCAGGAGGCTTGTTCTCCCTCTGCATTCGACGTGGTAGAATGGGTTTTCTCCACTGGATCGAGACCTTTGACTATTTCCTTGGATTCCGCCCTGACCCCCTCTGCTCTATGAATCCAATCATTTTACCAGAGGGACAGCCCATGCTGGAGGAGCCCCAGGTGGTTCCCCCTGAGGAACAAGTGGCTTGCGAGTTCCCCCTGGAGAGCCCCACCAGAGACATGCCTCGCAAGCATGTGTGTAAGAGGAGGCACTTGGACTCCTTCGAGTCCCTCACCGAGGACATGGATTTGGATGATGGCGAAGGTTCCCAGAGGTCACCTCCCGAGGAAGTCTCCTTTAGAAATGTCATGGAAATCCTACGCCAGCGGGGAGGTTGGTCTGCCCCCAAACCTTCTGACGAATCTGTGTTCATGGAGGCTTTTGGTACGGGGCCCATTTACTTTCTGGGTGTCCCCTCCCACAGATGATCTGGTGGACCAGTTCACCTCATGGGCCTGGAAGGAGCTGGACACCATGGAACCAATCCCTAAATGTCCGGATAATATCTTGAGTCCACCATCAGATAGACCAGCATGGAACAAGGGCTCCCCCGTAAACGCTATGTTAGTAGCAGCAGGCACAAAAAAGGAACTAGCCCAAGAGAGTTCCTTGGTTCATCTCCCTGACCGAGAGTCTCGGATGATGGACCGCTTAGGGAAGTGGGTTTATGCGTCAGCAACCTTTTCCATCAGGGCGCTGAGCTACCTGGCCCATGTCACGAGGCTCCAGCGCGACCTGGTCAAGGAACTGGCTGAGTCTCCCCCTAAATCCATGTCACAGGAGGACAGACACGTTCTCTACGAGGATGGCCTCTTTAAAAGCAGTCTCCAACATGTCCATGCAACTCCTCTCTCATGCTACTGAAGGAGCGGCTAGGGCTTCTGGGGCCGATGTGTCCATGAGGTGCAGCGCCTGGCGCTGACTGTCAGTTTTTGGACCCTTTCAAGGAGTCTTTTGCCAACACCCCTTATGACGGCTCTACTCTTTTTGGTAACTCCATCAGAGAGACTTTAGTCCAGAGTGAGAAGGATGGGAAGACACCGTCTGCTGCCGGAATCTGCTTCTCTAACCCTCAAAGATCCTTTTCTTGGAATCAGAGAGGGCAAAAGATGCGGTTTCGGAAGTCACAGTATTCCTGGGACACTCAGGGCTCTTCTTCCCCCAGAGGCAGAGGAGGACAGGATAGACGCTGACCCAGAGGGGGTCAGAGGAATTTTGCGACTCTATAACCTTCCTCGGACAGGCCCAGACAGCAACTCTGAGGGACTGTTCTACTCTGGAGGCAGTCGGGGGACAATTGTCATTACACCTGGCGGCATGGGAGTCCGTAACATCAGGCTGCTGGGTGCTGCAGATCATATCCAGAGGGATACTCTATCCTCCTTGTGGTTCCTCTCAGACACCTCCTGCAATACCACCCACGCGAAGGGAGGCAGCAGCGAGCCATCGAACCCGTCCCCCCAGATCAGTCCGTATCAGGCATCTACTCCAGGTTCTTTTTGGTGCCAAAGAAAACGGGGACTTAAGGCCCATTCTGGATCTATCTACCTTGAAACTGTCAGTTGCCAAAGAAAAATTTCAGATGGTCACACTACAGACCATCATGCCGTACCTGCAAAAGAGCGACTGGATGTGTTTGTTAGACCTCCAGGATACATAAAGATGCACAGAAGCTCCGGGAGGTTCCTCCACTTCCTGCTAGGAGTCGATCATTACCAATTTCGAATGCTACCCTTCGGTCTCACTACAGCCCCCAGAGTGTGCACCAAAGTGATGGCGGTAGTAGTGGCTCACCTCTGGCTTCAGGGGATTCAGGTCTGTCTGTACCTGGATGACTGGCTCCTAACTGCTCCCACCAGGCATCTCCTTTCTCAAACCAGGGATCATTTCTTAAAGCTTGCTCTTCAATTGGGGATTACAATCAACGCATCCAAATCACTTCTAAATCCTGTCCAGGTGATAAACTACATTGGGGCAAGGACAGACACACTACAGTGCAAAATCTTCCTGACCACGGAAAGAGTACAAAACCTGAGGATGCATGTCTCCCTGATCTACCATTCTCCTCTTCCCTCGGCAAAATCAGTGTTGAGGGCCTTGGGTTCAATGGCAGTGACCATAACGCTTCTTCTGTGCGCCCGGTTACATATGCGAGTACTACAGTGGACACTAGCAGTACAGTGGTCCCTGTTGGAACTTCCATTATCATATCCAATACACCTTAGTCGAATCTGCCGGTTGTCCCTTCTGTGGTGGATGTGCTCTCCGGAAATCTTGGAGGGGATGACCTTTTGTTCCAGCCTCTGTCCAAGCCACAGTGACCACGGATGCCTCTCAACTTGGGTGGGGGGCATTGTTTGGGCAGGACAGTCCAAGGCTTGTGGTTCCCTATCGAGACCAGTTTGCACATAAACGTTCTAGAGATGAGGGCGGTTCTTTTGGCGTTGCTGGCCCTTCATGCCTTTCTTCCTCTGGGAACCATTGCAGTTCATTCAGACATGTCAGTGGTCTGGTACGTCAACAAGCAGGAAGGGACCAGAATTTTACCCCACTTTGTCATGAGGCTATGAGAGTGTGGGAATGGGTGATCTCCACTGGTTGCTTTCTCATAGCAACGCACATTCCGGGACAGTCCAACATTCTAGCAGACGGGTTAAGTCGGACTATTCTAATGCCTTATGAGTGGTCTCTGAATCATTCATTAGCGGAGCAGATCTTTGTGGAGTGGGGTCTGCCTTGCTGCGATCTATTCACATCTCCTTCCAATGCGAAGTGCAGTGAGGTTTTTGCTCTGAACCCCCTGCCGGGGGAGTCCCCCAGAGATGCTCTAGTCCATGCTTGGCCTCTCGGTCTTCCATATGCTTACCCCCCAGTACCTGTTATTCCAAGGTTTCTACAGAAAGCTCGTCGACTGGGGAGCAAAGTGATCCTCATTGCCCCAGTTTGGCCTTGTCAGGTGTGGTTTCCCTTCCTTTGGTCTCATCTTCTGGCTCCGCCTTGGATCTCTGATCCCATTCAGGATCAGATTTCACACCCATCGGAGGTTCCTTATCTGAACCTGGACAGTTTGAAGCTCATGGCTTGGCTGCTTCAGTTCCCATGATCGCTAGGACTCCTGGATTATCTTCTTCAGTTAGGTGGTGGCAGCTCATAAGTCTTCAACCAGGAAGATTTGCCACAGCAAATGGAAACTTTTTCCTTTCGGGCTTCTCAAAGGAGTTTAGATCCTTTCACAGCTCCTATTTCTGCCATTCTTGACTTCCTAGCCAGTATTTTGCAACAAGGAGCAAGCTCTTCTACTGTCAAAGTTCAATTAGCTGCCATCTCTCATTTTGATGTGGGTGAGAATTCTGCCTCCCTGGCCTCTTCCAGACTGTGTAAAGCCTTTATCAAAGGTACTTTCCTGTTATGTCCCCCGGTCAAGGATCCTGTTCCCCCATAGGACCTTACTGTGGTTCTTCAAGCTTTGGTCGCTCCGCCTTTTGAACCGGCTGCAACCACAGATCTAAGTTCTTATCTTGGAAGACAGCATTCCTGGTAGCTATCACCTCTGATAAAAGGGTTTCAGCACTGCAAGCTTTGTCTGTTATAGTTCCATATATGGTTTTCCATAAAGATAGAGTTTCCCTTCAGTCTTTTCTTCGTAAGGTTGCATCACAAGTTAACATCAGTCAGACCATTAATTTACCTGTTTTCTTCCCAAACTTTGCTAACAAAATGGAATACAAACTCCACTTGTTAGATTTTCATAGACCGCTAACGATTTTATTTACACAGGACTAAAAACTTTCGTAAATCTGATCAGTTGTTTGTGTCCTCTAAACCCTTTTTGGGTAAACGTATCTCTAAGGTCACTCTTGCTAGGTGGATTTCCTTGTGCATCCTTCAAGTCTATAAGGATAAAGGTGCGTCTCCTCCAGGTTGGGTGAAAGCTCATTCCACTAGGTCGATGCTACTTCTGCTGCCTTTTGGTCTAGGGTCTCACTGGATGATATTTGTTCTCATACTTGGTCCTCATCTCCTACCTTTATTTCTCACTACAAATTGGATTTGACTTCTAGAAGGAGAGCATCCTTTGGTTCCGAGATTCAAAATGCTAACCTTGCAGCAGCTTCTGCCTGTGCTCACACAAAATGCCTGGCTGGTGACACTAGACCTAAAAGGTGCCTACCTCCACATCCCCATCAGGGAATAGTGCAGAAAATTCCTGCACTTCAGACCAGGCAATCAGCACTTTCAGTTCTCTGCACTGCCCTTTGGCTTATCTACTGATGCCAGAGTATTCACTAAATGCTTGGCCCCTGGCTATAGCATTATGCAGACAGAGAAATGTACAGATATACCCTTACCTGGACAACTGCCTCATTCAGGCAAATAGCAAAGAAAATTTGCTGCAGGATCTTCTCTGTCAAAAAACTCCTAACTTCCCTAGGGTTCACCATCAATGAGAATAAATCAAAGCAAAACCCCGCCAGGAAAATTGATTTCCTGGGAGCTGTGCTAGACAGAGCAACCCTAATGGCCTTCCTATCACCAGAAAAGCAGAGCTTCCTGCCTCTGTACTTCACCCAGCTGGCTTCCAGAAGTCACTTCATTGTAAGGAAGTTCCTGCAAGCCCAGGGATACATGTTGTCTTGCATGCTTCTCATCCCTCTCGCCAGACTTCACATGAGAAAGCTTCAGTGGTACTTAAAGAGCCTTTGGTGTCAGCACTCAGTCCCTTAAGATCACTCTCCCACTGATCCCTTGCAGAAGGGACGAATTTCTCTGGTGGGCAGAGGCCTGTGCCATGAACAAGGGTCTTCCCTTCATTCTCTGCCCTTCCGGCCAGTCACCACCGACACCTCAGACATAGCTTGGAGTGCTCACCTATCAAGCAGGTGTACCCAGGGCCTCTGGAATGCCCAGCAACTTCACTTGCACATCAACCAGAAAGAAATGATGGCAGTGTAAAATGCTCTGACTTTCTTTCAAACTCATCTCAGCCAAGGGGTGGTCCTTATAAAAACAGACAACACCTCAGTAATGTGGTACATCAACAAGCAGGGGGGGCCACCTAATCTTACCCCCTAGGGGTGCAGGTTAACCATGAGTCTGTGGCTTACAGCCACCTCCATGGGGCTACACCTAATTGCCCAATACTTACCAGGGAACCCAGAGGTGGACCTCTTTGCCTCGCACCTCAACCATCAGTTGCACAAGTTTTGTACTGGGGAGTATCACCTCCTTGCATGGAAGGTGGATGACTTGACCTTCCCCTGGAGCTCCCTCTTTGTGTACGCATACCCTCCTCTGCCCCTAATTCCCAAGGTTCTGATCAAAATAAGAGGGGAAAGACCAAAGGCCATCCTCATTGCTCCAGATTGCCTCAAACAGCATTGGTACCCCTTACCACGCAGTCTGACCTTACAGCCCCTGAAGCTGCTTTCCCTAAGGTCAGACCTCTTGACCCAGGAGAGGGAGAAGGTACTGCAGCCAGACCTACAGACTGTCAAACTTTCAGTATGGCTCATACACTAAAAACTAACAAGAAGTCACTGTTAAGTAAACAGGTCCTGGACATCATCACAGAGGCCAGAATGCCCAGCACAAGAAAATCTTGTGCAGGAAAATGGAAAAGATTCTGCTCTAGGAAACAATCAAAAGGGACCAATACCTCCCGACCTTCCATCTGTTTCATCCTGGATTACTTAGCAGAGTTGCTCAATAGTGGCCTCTCCTTCTACTCTATTAAAATCCATGCCTCGGCCATCTCTGCTCATTATGATTGAGACCCACCCCTCTTCTCTCATCCTTTGATTAAGCAATTCCTCAAAGGGGCTTCTAATATCAGGCCTCCCAGAAGACCTCCTACTCCACCTTGGGACCTGAATTATGTGTTAAACTAACCTTGCCTCCTTTCGAACCTGTCGCTTCAACATAATTGAAATACCTGTTCTGGAAGACTGCCTTCCTACTAGCTATCACCTCAGCCAGAAAGGTCTCAGAACTTCAAGCTCTCACGGCTGTCGAGCCCTTCATAATTTTCCATGCAGACAGAGTCTCCCTGAGGACTAATCCCTCCTTTATGTCCAAGGTGGTATCTGATGTGACCCTTAACCAGGCCATACACTTTCCCACCTTCTTTCCCAACCCTCAAAACAAGGGGGAAAGAATTCTACGCTCACTAGATGTGCACAGACAACTCGGATACTGTCTGGACCGCCCTAAGCCATTCAGAAAAACTGACCAGCTTCTTGTAAGCTTTGCCCTGGGGCAGAGGGGAACCCATCTCCAAACAAGTCATTTCCAAATGGATTTCACACTGTATCCATTTTTGCTACAGATTACATAGGAAACCCATCCCTAAGTCAATCCGTACCCATACAGTAGAGCAACTTCCACTTCCACTGCCTTCCTCGGAGGAGTACCTACCAGGGACATATTGGAAGCGGCCACCTGGAGCCCTCACCATACCTTTACAAAGCATTACCACCTACCTCTCTTTTCTAAGTGTAGTGCAGGGTTTGCCTCTGCAATTCTGCAGGGCCTAGTAACCCATACCTAGGACTGTACCTATCCTTCAACCCTTTACCTCAGCTTCGGGAATCCTCCCTCAGGTGATGACTGCAACAGTGAAACACGAAGAACATAATACAGTTGTGTACACTTACCATAAATGTAGATGTTCAACTGTATTCACTGTTGCAGTTTTGGTATCCCTTCCTCCATACCCCATTTCAGATCTTCCCCTAGGCAACACATGCTTCCCAAGATGGCTCTTAGCCACCTGGACCACTTCTGTCTTTTCCCTTGTGTTTCTGATGGGTTAGGGCAAGAAAAACTGATGTAATGACGCCGGCTGCCTTGCTTTATTATACTGACAAACTGATGTCAGACTACAGGCGACAGCAGCCGGCGCATAAAAACATTGACTCTGGTATTTGGGCTGGCCGAGGGCTACCACATCAGGGATAACCCACAGGTGGTGACTGCAACAGTGAATACACTTGAACATCTACATTTATGGTAAGTGTAAACCACTATACATGTTAAGTTGTCAATCTCGCCTTCATTCTTGCTGGATGGGGTTGGAGCCGATCCTCGGCTCCGACTCGGCACTTGCTAAGCTCGAGAGTCACTTTTACCAGCTCGAGGCAGCCCCATATCCCATGATGCAAGGCGGTATATACCCAGATCTCATTTGCCGCTTCGCTGATGAGGTACTCCTTTTGCCAGCTCGTGGTAAGTAATTCTTTTTACTGTTGTTAGACTCCCCAATCCTAGTTTTTCTTAATTATTTCAGTATAATTGTCATTTGTACGTAGTTGTAGGGTCTCTAAGCTATTTTACCCGTTTTCCCTACTTGTTTTATTTAGTCAGGCCTTCTTCCCTACCCATCCCGTCCTGTCAGGGTGTGTGTGTGGGTTTATATATATTCCCCTTTATATTAAAATTTAAAATTAAAAACTTATTTTTCTGACTGGACTGTGTGAGTCTAGGTGTGTGTGTACTCTCTATGTCAAAGGAACAGAGGGTCTCAGGCTTCAAGAAGTGTGACTCGTGTTGTCAGAAGATGTCTCTGACAGACGGTCACACTTCTTGTATCTACTGCCTGGGACCTCTCCACCTGCAGGACTCCTGTGCTATCTGTCACTCTTTCAGCCAGAGAGTCCTGCAGGAAAGGAGAAACAAATTAATATTGAGAGGGCTTCTTAAACCGGAGGGCTTCCCGGCCAAATCGGGCAAACCCTCTAAGACCACCAAGGCCCAGGCTTTTTCTAAGCCTCGCCTTGGCTCCGACTCCTTTGAGTCGAGATCGCTCCGCTGGAGCCGATCCTAATTTGGCTAAATCTTCGGCACCGATGGCTATCGGTGCAGACACTTTGACTGTCACATTGGTGTCGGCTCCGACCACCATGTGGCTAAGGCTGCGGTATCGGCGCCGATCGGCTCCGATACTATTATTTCCTTGCCTGTATCGGCTCCGGCTGGAGCCGATACATCCTTGACTACACTCGGAGCCGAAAAATTGTCGGCTCGGCCTGGAGCTGAGGGTTCGCTCGATGGTTCCTTCGAGGAAGAGGTCCAGGTCTCCCTCTTTGGAACCGATACTGTCGGCTCCGACCTCTCCTCCTCTTTTGGAGCGGAGCCGTCGGAGCCGATCATCTAGGTCTTCCAGGCTGTCAGACCACGATTTGGAGAGAGTGGTAAGCAGATTGTTAAAATCACAGGCACTAGCCCAAATGCTTCATAGTCCGTCTCAACAGACGACTACTAGTCCACACCCTCTTCAAGTTCCTCCTTCGACTCTCCTCCAGAGCTCGGAGCCGGAGTCTATGGGATTAGTCACTGCTACGGCTGTGGGGCAGATACCACCCTTTCTGCTCCTTCAGCTTACTCTTATCTCCTCCTCGAGAGCTTCGCTGGAGGGATCCGTGGTCGGGCTTCCTGGTCTGCTCCGAGGGGTGAGTGGCATCGGACCCTTGTCCCACCCTGCTCTTCCCCTCGGGCTTCGCCTTGGTGAGCTCGGCCCCGACATCTGCCTCGAGCCTTCCTCTCGGTGGACCGGAGCCCTGTTTCTTCGAGTGGGGTCTTCGGTCTCCCTGGCAGGGGAGCCTGAGGTGATGAGGAGTGTGCTGGCCCCTGGGCTCAGTCAGCAGTCTATCCCCTTAGCTCCTCCCTCTATGGTGCCTGTAGATGTCTCTTCCCACTCTCTTGCTCCCGGACCGAGAGATCCACCGCCTCAGCTTTCCCCACTGGGAAGAACCCCCTCTTCCGAGGATTCTCCTGATCCTTCAGGAGATCCTCCGCGTAAGAGGACCTGTAAGAGGAAGCACCTAGACTCCCCTGAGTCTACAACTTCAGATACCGACTTAGATGAGTTGGAGGGGTCCCCAAGATCCCCATCTGAGGATGTCTCTTTTTCAGACATCCTAGAACTCCTAAAACAGAGGGGAAACTGGTCCTCCATAAATTCCTCCGAGGATGAGTCTGTATATCTAGAGGCGTTCGGATCTCGACCCTCCACCTCCTGGGTGTCTCCGCCTTTTGACCCCCTGATGGAGGTAATAGCTCGGAAGGCGTGGGCAGCTCCTGATTCCATAGAACCAGTTCCCAGGAGGCCTTCTAAATTTATTACAGCCCCTTCCGAAAAGCAATTCCTTACAAAAGGTGTCCCTGTTGATGCCTTGGTGGTGGCGGCCGCCACTAAGAAGGAACTTGCAGATCCTTCCGTACCAGTCCATCCTCCTAACAAAGATTATAGGACCATGGACAGGTATGGTAAGCGGATGTTTTCATCAGCGACCTTTGCTATGCGTTCACTGAATTACTTATGTCACTTCACCAGACTTCAAAGGGACATCCTTAAAGAATTAGGTGAAGTAGTACAGGATCCTACAGCTCCAGGGGCTCAGGACAAGATTGCTTCTCAGCTAGGAATCCTTAACTCCATAGCCAACTCCTCCATGCGGCTGATTTCGTATGCAGCAGATGGAGCGAGTAGAGCTGCAGGGACAGGAGTGGCTCTTAGACGTCAGTCCTGGATGCGGCTCTGTAATTTTGCAGATCCCTTTAAGGCGTCCTTCACAAACTCTCCCTTCGATGGATCAACATTGTTTGGTCCTCAGGTGAAGGATACGTTGACCAGGTGTGAACAAGACGGCAAGACTCTCTCTGCCGTAGGGGTCCGTTTTTCCACCCCTTCTAGGCCTTACCCTAAAGGACAGAAGGGCAGAAAGATGTGGTTCCGTAAATCTCAGGGAGTCACGCCGGATACACGTGGTCAGTTTACCCCTAGAGGCAGAGGTGGTAATAATAACAGACGCCGCCCTAGGGGCAGAGGGGGTCCACAAAACCAGGGAAGCAGAGAGCCTCTCGATTACAAGCCCTTCCAGGATCCCTGAGGTGTTGCCCGACTGTCCATCCTTGGAGGCAGTCGGGGGAAGATTATCGCTGTACCCAGAAGCCTGGCTTTCCCTTTCACAAGACAAATGGGTACAGTCGATCATATCCGAGGGTTACAAGATTCCTTTCGAGGAAAGTCCCTTCACTCACAAAAATTCCCTTCCAGATGTTCCACCCGGTCTAAGGGAAATCGCAAAATTAGAAGTATCAAAGCTTCTACAAAAAAGGGCCATTCAGCCAGTTCCAACAAACCATTCAGAGCCCGGAATCTACTCAAGGTTCTTTTTCGTTCCCAAAAAGACGGGAGATTGGAGACCAATATTGGACCTCAGCAGACTCAAGTCTGTGAAAAAGACAAGATTTCGGATGGTCACACTTCAATCGATTTTGCCCTTTCTGGGCAAAGACAACTGGATGTGCTCAATAGACCTTCAGGATGCGTACTATCACATAAAAATCCACAGACGCTCCAGAAGGTTTCTCCGCTTTCGGCTGGGGTCCAGTCATTACCAATTCAGAGCCCTGCCCTTTGGTCTCACTACAGCCCCCAGAGTGTTCACCAAATGTATGGCAGTGGTCACAGCTCACCTGAGACATCAAGGATTCCAGGTATTTCCCTATCTCGACAACTGGCTCCTCTCAGCCACCACCAGGCATCAACTTCTCCAAGCCAGAGATTACACCCTAAATCTCTGCACTCATTTAGGAATTTCTATCAACTACGAAAAATCCTCCTTATTGCCCTGCCAATTTATTACTTTTATAGGCGCAAATTTAGACACTGTCCAGATGTCAGCAAACCTCACATGCATCAGAATCCTAGATATCCAAAACCATGTGCGGATCATCCTTGCCAGCAAAAAGGTGCAAGCCAGACTGGTCCTAAAGGTATTGGGCCTCATGGCAGCTACCATTACTCTTCTCCCTTTTGCCCGCTTTTACATGCGTCTCCTTCAATGGATGTTGTTCACCCAATGGTCCTATCAACAACTCCCCATGCGTCATCAAATTCTGGTGATACAAACTTGCAAAAACCATCTATCCTGGTGGATTTCTTCTCCCCAGGTTCATCAGGGCAGACCTTTTGTTTCCCCCGCCCTGGTAGCCATAGTGACTACGGACGCCTCCCTTATCGTGTGGGGGGGTCATTATCAGGGCAGGATGGTTCATGGGACGTGGCAACCGTTCGAATACCACCTGCACATAAATGTCCTAGAGATGAGAGCAGTGCTTTTAACGTTGCAAGCCCTCAACGACTTTCTTCCCTTGGGAACAATTGCAGTTCACACGGACAATATGTCCGTAGTGTGGTATATCAACAAGCAGGGCGGAACCAAGTCCTACCCCTTGTGTCGAGAAGCTCTCAGACTTTGGCAATGGGCGATCTCCTCTCATCGGTTTCTGGTAGCAACGCATATCCCTGGGAAAACCAACATTTTAGCGACAGATTGAGCAGAGCTATTCTCATGCCTCACGAGTGGTCTCTCAAACAATCTATAGTGGAGGAGATTTTTCAAGAATGGGGCCGCCCATGTTGCGATCTTTTTGCTACTCCCCAAAACAGCAAATGCCCGGACTTCTTCTCTCTCTTCCCACTTCCAGGCCATCCCCCCAGAGACGCTCTTACCCAAGATTGGCCCCAGGGACTTCTTTATGCCTTTCCTTTGATACCACAGGTACTCCAGAAAGCTACCGTTTTGAGAGCCAAAATGATTCTCATTGCCCCGTATTGGCCTCGACAAATTTGGTTTCCGTTCCTCCATCGTCACCTCTTGGCGCAGCCGTGGCATCTGGACCCAGTGCCAGATCTTCTGATCCACCAATCGGGTCAGCTGCATCGGTCCATTCCTTCTCTCAACCTCACAGCTTGGTTGCTCCACTTCCTTCCTTAGCCAGGCTTCCTATGATCTCTAACCCTGTTAGGATATCATAGTGGCTTCCCTTAAATCCTCTACTAGAAGGATTTACACTAGCAAGTGGAAACGCTTTCTCCCTTTGGGCGAAATCAAGGAATCTAGATCCCTTTACTGCCCCTGTTCATGCAGTTTTGGATTTTTAGCGAAATCTTTCACTCGGTTCTTCACCTTCCACTGTCAAAGTTCAGTTAGCTGCGATCTCAACTTTCATGTCGGTTTTGCAGACCACAACATTATGTCCCACAGGCTTTGTAAAGCTTTTCTAAGAGGAGTTTTTCTCCTTAATCCTCCTGTCAGGAGTCCTCCTCCTCAATGGGACCTAAATCTAGTGCTGACATCCTTAATTCTTCCTCCCTTCGAGCCAGCTGTTTCATGTTCTCTAAAGTTTCTTTCTTGGAAGACACTCTTCCTTGTCGCTATTACCTCGGCTAGGAGAGTGTCAGAACTGCATGCCCTCTCTTTTCGTCCCCCATATTTGGTCTTCCACAAGGACAGAGTATCCTTGAGAACTAATCCTTCCTTTTTGCCCAAGGTTGCTTCAAAAACAAAATGTTAAGTTGTCAATCTCGCCTTCATTCTTGCTGGATGGGTTCGGAGCCGATCCTCGGCTCCGACTCGGCACTTGCTTTAGCTCGAGAACTCCTTTTACCAGCTCGAGGCAACCCTATATCCCATGATGCAAGGCGGAACTACCTCAGATCTCGTTTGCCGCTTAGCAAAAGAGGTCGTCTTTGCCAGCTGAGGTAAGTTTTTTCTTGTAAAATAAGAAAAAGTGTAGTTAGGGGTTTAATTTTCCCTTTTAGTGTCAGTTTAGTCTGTAGTTAGTTACAGCCCACCCTATTCCCTTGTTTTTAGACCTTTTATAATTCTTTATCTAAAGTTTTTTAGTCAGGCCTAATTCCCCATTGGTTATTCCCTTCCTGTGTGTTTGTGTAAGGGATTAATTTGTGTGTTTGTTGGGATTGCTTGTGTTTCCATCCTCCTAGGATGTCAAAAGAAGGCAAGGTCTCAGGCTTCAAGAAGTGTGACCAGTGCTGTCAGAAAATGTCTCTGACAGACGGTCACACTTCTTGTGTTTATTGCCTGGGGCCTTTGCACCTGCAGTACTCCTGTGCTTTATCTCATGCTTTTAGCCAGAGAGTCCTGCAGGAAAGGAGGAATAAACTCATCCTCCGAGGCTTACTTAAGCCAGAAGGTTCTCCTCCTAATCTAGGGTCAGGAAAACCTCCTAAACCACCGAAGGCTCAGGCTACAGTGTCCAAGCCTCCTTCGGTGGCTCCGCCCGCCGGAGCCGATACATTTTCTTTGAAAGTAGTGGGTTCGCGCCGCTGGCTCCGACACCCTGACTACTGTGGCCTTGTCGGCCCCGGCTGGAGCCGACACTTTATCCAGCATCGGAGCCGAGATATCCTCGGCTCCATCTGGGGTTCAAGGGACTTCGGCCCGATGGCTTCGACCGTAGAGATCCCGGTCCCCTTCTATACTGAGTATCCACTCGGCTCCAGGGTCTCCTCTTTTGTCGGAGCGGAGCCATCGGAGCCGATCTTCGAGATCTTCCAGGCTGTCTGACCACGATTTAGAGAGGGTGGTAAGCAGGCTGTTGAAGTCTCAGGCACTGGCCCAAATGCTCCATAGCCCGTCTCAACAGACTTCGGCTATTGCCCCAATCCTTGAACTTCCTCCTCCGACTCCACACCGCAGTTCGGAGCCGGAGCTTCGGGACAGCGACTGTTTCGATGCCGGAGCCGATACATCCTTCGCTCCGCTGTCCTCTGCTCCGATCGCCTCCTTGAGAGCTTCCTGGGAGGGATCCGGGCGGGGGGTTTCCACTGTCGGCTCCGAGGGGCTAGTGGCATCGGACCCTTGTCCGACCCCGCTCTCCCTCTCGGGGCATCGGCCTTGGTAAGCTCAGCGCCGACATCAGCCTCGGAGCCTTCTCTCTCTTTGGACCCGACCATTCCTGTTTCTTCGGAGCGGGTGTGTTCTGGCCTCCCGGGGAGAGGAGCCTTTGAGGTGATGAGGAGTGTCCTGGCCTCTGAGCCTGGTCAACGGTCCATCCCTCTAGCTCCCCCCTCTTCAGTGCCTGCAGATGCCTCTTGCCAGCCTCTTGGTCACAGGCCCAGGGATCCATCGCCCCAGGTTTCCCCACTGGGAATTTCCTCCTCTTCCGAGGTTTCTCCTGATCCTGCAGGGGAACCCCCTCGGAAGAGGACGTAAGAGGAAACACACAGACTCCTGAGTCTACTACATCTGATACCGACTTGGATGAGTCGGAGGGTTCCCACGGTCCCCTCTGAGGATGTCTCATTTTCAGACATCCTTGAGCTCCTCAAACAGAGGGGGAATTGGCCCTCCATTGACCCCTCCGAGGATGAGTCGGTATACCTGGAGGCTTTGGATCCCGACCCTCCACCTCCTGGGTGTCTCCGCCTTCGACCCACTTATGCAGGTAGTGGCTCGGAAGGCGTGGGCGGCTCCAGATTCTGTGGAACCTGTCCCCAGAAGACCATCCAAATTCATTACAGCCCCTTCGGACAAACAGTTCCTTTCCAAGGGTGTCTCGGTGGATGCTATGGTGGTGGCGGCTGCCACTAAGAAGGAACTGGCGGATCCTTCAGTACCTGTCCATCCTCCTAATAAGGACTCTAGGACCATGGACAGGTATGGAAAGCGGATGTTTTCTTCAGCGACCTTTGCTATGCGTTCGCTGAATTATCTTTGTCACTTCACCAGGCTTCAGTGAGATATTCTCAAGGAACTGGGAGAAGTAGTCCAGGATCCTTCTGCTGCTGGGGCTCAGGAAAAGATTGCCTCGCAGCTTGCTATCCTGAATTCCATATCTAACTCCTCCATGCGGCTCATATCCTATGTGGCCGATGGAGCGAGCAGGGCCGC
This sequence comes from Protopterus annectens, assembly GCF_019279795.1. Classification (NCBI taxonomy): domain Eukaryota; kingdom Metazoa; phylum Chordata; order Ceratodontiformes; family Protopteridae; genus Protopterus; species Protopterus annectens. Next base: position 160,418,549 of record NC_056748.1, on the reverse strand, counting down.
AGGCACAGGAGTTGCTCTTAGACGCCAAGCCTGGATGCGGCTTTGTAATTTTGCGGACCCCTTTAAGGCGTCCTTCACTAATACCCCCTTTGATGGTTCGGCTTTGTTCGGACCTCAGGTGAAGGATACCTTGACCAGGTGTGAGCAGGACGATAAAACTCTTTCTGCCGTTGGAGTCCAGTTTTCCACTCCTTCTAGACCATACCCCAAGGGTCAGAAGGGGGGAAAGATGTGGTTCCGTAAAGCCCAAGGAGCTACACCGGACACACGTGGTCAGTTTACCCCCAGAGGTAGAGGGGGTAACAATAATAGACGCTGCCCTAGAGGCAGGGGGGGGGTCCCCAGAACCAGGGCAACAGGGAGTCTCTTCCTGAGAAGCCCTTTCAGCATCCCTGAGGTGTTGCCCGACTGTCCACCCTTGGAGGCAGTCGGGGGAAGGATTTCGCTGTACCCAGTAGCCTGGCAATCCCCATCTCAAGAAAAATGGGTACAGTCGATTATATCCGAGGGTTACAAAATCCCCTTCGAAGGTTTCCGCACTCTACAATCCCTTCCAGACATCTCACCCGGTCAAAGGGATTTGGCAGAACAGGAGGTTTCAAAGCTCCTAGAAAAGAGCCATCCAGACTGTGCCAGCAGACCAGGTAGGATCCGCATCTACTCCAGATTCTTTTGGTCCCCAAAAGGACGGGAGATTGAGACCAATATTAGACCTGAGCAATCTGAACAGATTTGTCAAGAAGGCAAGATTCCGGATGGTCACGCTTCAGTCCATTCTGCCCTTTCTGGGCAAAGACAACTGGATGTGCTCTATAGACCTTCAGGATGCGTACTATCACATAAAGATTCACAGACGCCCAGAAGGTTTCTCTGCTTTCGGCTAGGGACCAGTCATTACCAATTCAGAGCCCTGCCCTTTGGCCTCACTTCAGCCCCCAGAGTGTTTACCAAATGCATGGCAGTGGTCACAGCTCATCTGAGACGCCGAGGATTCCAGGTGTTTCCCTATTTGGACGACTGGCTCCTCTCCGCCACCACCAAGTGTCAGCTCCTTCAGTCCAGAGACTACACTCTACAGCTTTGCAGGAGTTTGGGAATCTCAGTAAACTTCGAAAAATCTTCTCTGCTGCCTTGCCAATCTATCACCTTTATAGGCAGAATTAAACACCGTCAAAATGTTAGCCAGACTAACGGATCAAAGAATTCTGGACATCCAAAATTTGTTCGGCTTCTTTTGCAAAGCAACAAGATCAAAGCCAGATTTATACTGAAGGTTCTAGGTCTTATGGCTGCGCCATTGTTCTTCTACCTCTGGCTCGCTTCCACATGCGTCTTCTGCAGTGGATGCTATTCACGCAGTGGTCGTACCACAGTCTCCCGATGAGGCACGAAATCTTGGTAACACAGTCGTGCCGAGCTCATCTGAACTGGTGGATATCTTCCCTCTTCTTCATCAAGGCCGACCTTTATTCCCCTCCTCCAGTTGCCACAGTCACTACGGATGCCTCTCTGATCGGGTGGGGGCATTATCAGGGCAGGATGGTCCACGGGACGTGGCAACCCATAGAATACCATCTGCACATAAATGTCCTGGAGATGAGAGCAGTGCTTTTAATGTTGCAAGCCCTCAACGACTTTCTTCCCACGGGGACTATTGCAGTACAGACGGACAACATGTCCGTAGTCTGGTACATCAACAAGCAGGGCGGACCAGGTCCTATCCGTTATGTCGAGAAGCTCTCAGACTTTGGCAGTGGGCGATCTCTTCTCAGCGGTTTCTGATAGCAACGCACATCCCCGCAGGTCCAACCTATTAGCGGACAGGCTGAGCAGATCCATTCTGATGCCTCACGAGTGGTCTCTCAATCAGTCTGTAGTGGATCAGATTTTTGTGAAGTGGGGCACTCCTTGTTGCGATCTTTTTGCTACTCCTCAAAACAAGTGCCCCGATTTCTTCACTCTCTTTCCCCTTCCAGGCCAACCTCTGAGAGACTCTCTAACCCAGGATTGGCCCCGGGGACTTCTGTACGCTTTTCCTCCTTTTCCCTTGATTCCACAAGTCATTCAGAAAGCCACCGTTTTGAGAGCCAAGTTGATCCTCATTGCCCCATATTGGCCTCGACAAATTTGGTTTCCGTCTCTGCATAGTCATCTTCTGGTGCAGCCCTGGCATCTGGACCCAGTTCCGGATCTCTTGATCCACCAATCGGGTCAGCAGCACCGGGCCATTCATTCTCTCAACCTCACTGCTTGGTTGCTCCACTTCCTACCCTAGCCAGGCTACCGATGATTTCTGACTCAGTCAGAGACATTTTAGTCTCTTCCTTGAAGTCGTCCACTAGGACTGTATATGCTAGCAAGTGGCGACGTTTTTCTATTTGGGCGAATTCCAAAAATATTGACCCTTTACTGCTCCTGTACATTCGGTTTTAGATTTCCTGGCGGAGGTTTTTCATTCAGGATCCTCGTCATCTACAGTCAAAGTACAACTGGCTGCTATTTCTAAGTATCATGTTGGCCTGCATGACAATAACATTATGTCTCATAGGTTATGCAAGGCCTTTCTCAGAGGAGTTTTCCTCCTAAAACCACCTATAAAGCATCCTCCTCCGCAATGGGATCTAAACTTAATGTTGGCATCCTTGATACTACCTCCCTTCGAACCGTCTGCTTCATGTTCTTTGAAGTTATTGACCTGGAAAACTATATTTTTACTGGCTGTCACTTCTGCAAGAAGGGTTTCCGAGATTCAAGCTCTCTGCATTCGTTCCCCTTATTTGGTTTTTCATAAGGACAGGGTATCATTAAGAACAAACCCTTCCTTTCTTCCCAAAGTTGTATCTCAAACCAACATTAATCAATCTATAGACCTACCAGTCTTTTTCCCAAACTATTCTGACAGAGCGGAACAGAAACTGCATTTTTTGGATGTCCATCGTCAGCTCAGGTACTATTTGCATAGAACTAAACAATTCAGAAAATCGGACCAATTATTTGTCTCCTATGCAGAAAACAGGATAGGTCTTCCAGTATCTAAAGTGACCTTATCCAGATGGTTGACTTCTACTATTTCCTATGTATACTCTCTCAGGGGCAAACAGCTATCTTCTAAGCCTAAAGCTCACTCAACCAGGAGTCTATCCACTTCTGCAGCTTTTCAGGATAGACTACCCATTGATACCATTTGTGCAGCAGCTACTTGGGCCACGCCTCATACCTTTGTTTCTCATTACAAGTTGGACTTGGCCTCTAGAGATAGGGCCAGTTTTGGTTCCACAGTTCTCAAGAGTCTGTTCCATTGAGCCACCCGGGATACAGGTGCTAGGGACGCGGTCCCATCCAGCAAGAATGAAGGCGAGATTGACAACTTAACATTTAGAAGTTATGTACCTACCATAACGTTCCATGTTAGTTGTCTTCTCTCGCCTTCTTTCTTGCGTCCCTCCCTCCTTCCCCCTGGCCTGGACAGATCTTGGAGAGTTCCTATTAGATTGTTTCCTCTCGTACGTTGTTAGGAGGATCTCTTTTAGGAACCATTGTTCCTTATTCTTTTAGGATAGTCTTTAGCAGGGTAAGTTAGCTACCAAACGAGATCTGAGGTAGTTCCGCCTTGCATCATGGGATATAGGGTTGCCTCGAGCTGGTAAAAGGAGTTCTCGAGCTAAAGCAAGTGCCGGAACCCATCCAGCAAGAAAGAAGGCGAGAGAAGACAACTAACATGGAACGTTATGGTAGGTACATAACTTCTAATTTAAACCAATCTATTGATCTCCCTGTATTTTTCCCCAATTACTCCAACAGATCGGAACAAAAATTACATTATCTTGATGTTCACAGCCAACTCAGATATTATTTGGACAGAACAAAACAATTCAGAAAGTCTGATCAACTCTTTCTTTCTTATGCTGAGAATAAGAAAGGCCTTCCTGTTTCCAAGGTGACCTTGTCTAGATGGCTTTCTTCCACCATTTCCGAAATCTATCAACTTAGGGGCAAACAGCTGTGCTCAAAACCAAAGGCACATTCCACCAGAAGCTTAGCCACTTCCACAGCTTTTCAGGCTAGACTTCCCTTAGATACTATTTGTGCAGCAGCCACTTGGGCCACTCCTCATACCTTTGTTTCTCATTACAAATTGGATTTGGCCTCCAGGGATAGAGCCAGTTTTGGTTCTACGGTTCTCAAGATTCTGTTCCATTGAGCCACCCAGGATAGAGGTGCTAGGGACGCTGTCCCATCCAGCAAGAATGAAGGCGAGATTGACAACTTAACATTTAAAAGTTATGTACCTACCATAACGTTCCATGTTAGTTGTCTTCTCTCGCCTTCTTTCTTGCGACCCTCCTCCTGCCCCCTTGCCTGGACAGACTTTGATCTCCCTTGTCAGGAAGATTGCTTCTTTAGGCGCCAGTTAGTTATCTGGGTTCCCATTATAGCCTTTTTTGTTTAGGCTAATTGCTCTTCTTTCCTTAGTGGAAAGTTTTTTGTGCTAGGTGTTTTTCCCTATAAGTACCAAACGAGATCTGGGTATATACCGCCTTTCATCATGGGATATGGGGCTGCCTCGAGCTGGTAAAAGTGACTCTCGAGCTTAGCAAATGCCGAGTCAGAGCCGAGGATCGGCTCCGAACCCATCCAGCAAGAAAGAAGGCGAGAGAAGACAACTAACATGGAACGTTATGGTTGGTACATAACTTCTAATTTATCCTCACTGCCCCCGTTTGGCCTCATCAGATTTGGTTCATCTTCCTCTGGCCTTACCATCTACATCCACCGTGGATTCTAGATCCCATTCAGACCTCCTGTCTCACGTGACAAGGATGACTTACCAGGACATAACAAGCCTCAAACTGACCGCATGGTTTCTCCATTTTCACTGATTACTTGATAGTCCAGACTCTCCTCCCCGCTCCATCAGATTTTGTTGTCTTTTTAAAAAGCTTCTACAATCAAGATTTATAAAAATAAATGGAAGAAATTAATTTTCTGGGCCCTCAACATGGATCTGGACCCCCTTTCTGCCCCTGTACTGGCTGTACTTAATTTTTTTACTTTGATTTTCAATGAAGTGGCTAACTTCTCTACTGTTAAAGTCCAGTTGGCTGCCATTTCAACTTTTGTTTAGGCAAACATAACTCTACCTTATCTTCTAAATTATGTAAAGACTTTCTCAAAGGATCCGTTTTACTTGGACATCTGTTAAAGTATCCCACTTCCCCTAGGGATGCAACTGTTGTTTCAGGTTGTGACCCAAACTCCCTATGAACCTTCAGCTGTGTCAGATCTAACATTTTTGTCTTGGTAAACCAATTTTTAGTCACTGTCACATGAGCTAGATGAGTATCTGAACTCTAGGCTGTATCTTCCAAATCTCCTTACCTGGCATTCCACAAAGATGGGCTGTCCTTGCAAACCAACATGTCTTTTTGGCTAATGTAGTTTCTGAGGCCACTCTTAACCAGGTCATTAACCTCCCACTTTTCTTTGCAGTCTTTTCAAATATGCAAAACCCCATGTCATTTGGCATAAGCAAAGATATTATACCAACTGACAAGACAAACATAAAAGCAACCCAATACTTTTTTGATCATCATTAAATAAAGTACTCAGCCCTGGCAAGTCCACCAGTCCCTCTTCAAAAACAGGCAATATGACACTCTGTTCCCACACAGTTCATAGTTTCATAGGTAGGTACTAGGCTATCAGCCCAAGGGCCTACGTAAGCCTAGCCAGCAAGGTTTAATTCCTACTTTATACAATCAACCCCCTCTCTACCTCTCTCCAGTCAAAACCACCCACAGCTCTTCAAGGTAGGTACCTTGCTCCTAAGGAGGTTACTCCTTGAACTGAAAACTACTTTTGTAGCTGTATATCAACTACCATCAGACTACCTAAAAATGGCCACAGAAGTCATAGCCTTCTGATTAGTAGGTCCATAGCAGAAAGATGCATCCCATCGCTGTAGAAAAAAAGTCCTGCATAATGGTACTGCACATAGGTGGCACATCTACAGAGTTTAATAACTACACGCCAATAGTGATTCTGTCCCCCCTGTCCAGAGTATTAGAAAAATGCATCCATATGCAGCTGATGCAATAGCTAACCGCAGATAACTTGCTTTCATTAACACGACATGGCTTTAGGCCCCAGCACAGTACCACTACTGCTCTATTACATTTTACCAGTATAATAAACTAACCTAGAAACAGTGGTCTGCTTGTGTCACCATGTTCTTGGACTTGGCAAAGGCATTTGATGCTGTCTTACAGCAGCAGCTGCTCATTTGACTCTCCTCAGTAGGACTTTGAGTACTCCTTGTGGTTTTTATCTGTCTGGAATGCAGCAAGATGTTAAATGGCAACAAACCTATTCATCCTTTCAACCAGTTAGTTCAGGTGTCCCTCAAGGATCTGTCCTAGGTCCTCTCCTATGTATATTAATGATCTCCACACCTCCACTGAACATGCTAGTTTAATTCATTATGCAGATCAGTCAACATTAATATGTCTGGCCTCATCATTAAAAAAGCTCGGACATTATCCAGAACTTTCTCCTCTGTAGAAACCTGACTCAAAGAATCAAACCTCCCGTCTAGATGTTGTAATAGATGACCATCTCAAATTTGACCACCGTATACTTTCACCCTTACATCTACAGACCAGAAACTAGGCTTTATAGGATCACTGGATTCCTTACAGATACTGCAAGAAAAACTCTAACCACCTTTTTACTGCCAACTGTTGTACACCGCTCCTATCCTAACAAAGTTAAAACAACTCAAAGAAAGAAAATTGCCCCTGCTACAATGAAATAGCTAAATTTGCCACCAGTTTCCCTTATAGGACCCGCCATTGTCATAACTTAAAATAATTAAAGTGGCTTGAACTACACAACTACCTAGCATATTCACAACAGACTTCAGCACACAGTCATTTAGCATCCAGAAAGTGCCCTGTTAACTACTGTTAGTGTATAAATGTAAATAGAAATGAAACTACTGTGTTTAACTGGAACTTTGTATAATGCAGTGTAAGCAAATTGAGCATTTCTCTTCGGGTCCCTGCTGAAAATAGGTATTACCCAGTTGGACTTTCCTGGTAAACAAAGACAAACAAGCAAGTAAGTGTATGTAAATGATCCATGATTTGTATGTGCATAGACTACTACACCTTTATCTCCACAGAATCAAAGATTTTAGGTAGAATGCCCAATAGTTTTTTCTTTCTGTATTAATTATCGGGCAAATCAGTTTCTAAATTCACACTGGCCAAATGGTTAACAGATTGTATCTTTTTTGTCTATACTAAAGATTATTATAGATTATCCTTGCCTAAGTCCGCTAGAGCTCATTCCATGAGGTCAGTGGTGGTCTCCTCAGCCTTTTGGTTGAAGGCCTCCATTGATGGTATTTAGTAATTTTTTCTTTATTTAGTAATTTTTGGTAATTTTTCTTTTTTAGCACTCGTCACCCTATACTGTCATTTCATTTGATTTCTTATTCTTAAATTCACCCCTCCCTGCATCCTAAATCCACTTTACTGTTTGTATATTCTTGTTTTTTCTATTTATTTTTTGATGGGGCAGTCCTCACCCATGAGTACAGTATTTATTAATGTGGCATTATTTTGTTTCAGTCCTAAACCAACAATTATAAAGTGTAACTTGTCACTTCGATCCTTGCTGATTATATCTACTAGTGTTTGCTTACTCTGTTTTTTCTTTCTCATTTCTATTTGTATCACGCTTTCCTTTTTTTTTCTCTTCCATGCAATTTTCATTACTGCTTTTACTTTGCTACCTTGACTTTTTTATTTCTCTGTTTACACTATTTATGAAATTTGTTATTACATCATTGTTTACCATGTAATCTGTTTTTCTTAAATGTTTACATTTCTTATTATATGTAACTTGGGGCTTTACCCCAGGCCTCTGCTGAAAACGGGCCTTTTTTTGGCTCATTCGGACAATCCTGGTAAACAAATATTAAGTATAAAATAAAATTTGTGCAGCTGCCACTTGGACTGATGCTCATACCTTTATTACTTGAAACAAATTGGATTTGGTTTCCAGGAACAGAGCTGTCATTAGCTCTGATGCATTATGGGATATCCTTCCTTGAGGGCCACCCAAGGTTTAACTAGCCAGGGAGACTGTCCCATCAGTTGAGGCATGAATGAAAATGACAACATCGGATAGTTATGTACTCACCATCATGTTCCATCTTTGCTTTCCATTTTCATTCTTACCCCTCTTCCCTCAAACCCAACTCCTTTCCTTCGTTCCTGGAAACACCTAAGAGTTCTCTTTCAGAATTGTTGCTCCTTTTTTGAGGTCCAGCTCTTTCTTATTCTGTCCTTTAAAGTTTTGTCCCTTTTTCTTTCAGGGCAGCAGACTTGATCTGAGTTGTTAGGTTGGCAGGGTATTATGGAAACTCGAGACTTAGGATCCGATGATTGATAGAAGTGGCAGAGTCAGATCTGGGACCAGTCAGTTGAATGAAAATGGGTAACGCAGATGGAATGTTACAGTGAGTACATAACTTTTTTTTTTTGGTCTGTGCTCTTGCCTTCACAGTTCCTAATTATGGTTGATGGACAGGGTTTTAAGAAGTGCATGGCGTGTGGGCTCAAGCTTCCTTCCCAGGGTCCACACTCCTTGTGTGTGTATTCTTTGGGCACTGCTCATCTGAGCACACTGCCAAGCCTGTTAATCCTTTATCTCCCTGGCTGCTCAGACCAGGAGAGAGAAACTGATTGTTAAAGGCCGCCTTCCCTCTCAGGCAGGGTTTGCCATGCCACCCACTTCCTCTGTGGCCTCCTCTCCAGTAGACAAAAAGATAAGAAGTCCTAAGGATAGAAAAGTCGAGAGGAAGAAACAAAAGGAAAAGTCAAAAGGAGAAGTCTGACTCTGAAGTCCTGCAAGAGATCTCTGGAGTTTGGGACAGACAGTTCAGGTCTGTCCATCACCTCCTTGGTCCTGATTTTGCCCGGATCAGGTGCATACCTGATGGTCCTCGCTGATCCTTCAGGAAAAGAGATGCCCAAAACTACTTTAGGTGGTATCTTTCAGCAGGACATCGAGAAGCCTGACCAAACAGGATGTCAACAGGTTGATGATGGAGCGTCTCAGAATGCAGATTCAGCTCTGGGTTCTCTGGGTAAAGTCTTCTGAGAATGTACCGAGTGCTGGTTCATCTACTCTCTATCCATCTTATTCGGTTCATGTCTCTTCTTCAGACCTGGCTATTTTGGATATGATCTGTCCAGGAGTGCCTTTGGTGGAGCTAGTAGTACTAGTGACTTCTGCTCTGACCAGTTCCCTTTCTCTTTCAGCTCCAAGTTATTTGGATCCAAAAGAGAGACTGAGATGACAGTTCGGCGTTGTGGCACCAGGGGATGTGTTGGTATCCATTGTTGGAACAGTTTCTTCCTCTTGGCACCTTGACTCTAGAGAACACAGGATTGAAGTCGGCCTCTGGGTTGAGGCCTTTCTGTTCCAAGGTTTCTCTCCTATCAGGGACAGGAGAGTTCCAACAGAGCCAGTGTTGTCTTTGGCCTTTGTGGCTTTTGAGCAGATCCAGGTCCTTTCAGTGCCGAGGGTCAGGGTGCATCGATCTAGTTTGGTTCTATCTGAACCCAAGCTAGTCAACTTCTGATTCTCATCTTCCTTTTGGACAGGGGCAGTCGGTTCCACAGTCTCCCCAGGCTGCTTGCACCATTAGTTCCCAGTCTGGGTCAGAACCTTCTGACCCTTTTTGCTGCTCTTTTACTGAAAAGCCCTTTCAATACCCTTGAAGGGTTTCCCAACTACTGCTCTAAGGAGGTAGTTGGGGGCAGGGCTCTTGTTACTGTCCCTACAAGCCTGGTGAAACATAACTACAGATTTTTGAAATAATTTCCATAGACTAATTCCATCCCATTCTTCTTGATGGGAGGGAGAGAAAAAGTTCTATTCCACCCACTCAGTGGGAACTCGCAGCAACAGAGATTTCCAAGTTGCTAGAATGAGTCATCCATCTGGTCCCTGAAGGCCAACTAGAATCCATAGTCTCGTCAAGGTTATTTTTAGTACCCAGGAAAATGGGACCCTAGGACCCATTCTCGAACTGAGCTATTTAAATCATGTCAAACACAAAATTCCAGATGGCCGCACTTGAGTTCACTTTGCCTTTTCTGAGGAAAGATGATTTGATATGCTCCGTAGATCTCGGACGCTTACCACCATGTCAAGATTAGGGGAGTGTTAGAGGAGATTTTTCAGTTTCCTGCTAGGAAGCCAATCAGTAGCTACACATAGCCCTGCCATACAGTCTCAGCTCAGCACCCAGGGTATTTATTGAGATAATGTCAACAGTGAGTGCATGTCTTCGCCTGATATGGTCCATATCTTCCTGTACCGTGGTGATTAGCTCCTGACTGCTACTTCCAGCAACCTTGTTGACAAACTATTGGTACCTTGTGCTCCATCTGTTGCAAGACCTAGGCATCAAGGTCATCTTACACTTAACTCAGCAGATAGAATTTATCAGATGCCACCTGGACACAAGCTTGCAGATTAACTGACTTTATAACTCCATGGCACTCTCATTGTGTTTTACTGCCATACAAGATGTCCTTATACATCTTCAGCTAAGGGATCTCCTGCCAAGGATAGCCCATTGTCCAGCCAGTATACCACAGCTTTCAAATCTTATAGGCACCACACGTCACACACATGCTGTCCACGAAAGACGTAGGGCATAAAAGTGATGTATGGATGCAAATGCTCCAAATGCCATTGTCATAAATTGCTCTGAACTCCCTTCTGCTGTGCTGGTTACCAAGCTGTTTCAGATAAACACCCCATTGGGGTTTCTTCTCTCCTTTTTTTACTATTTGGTATTGTGTTCATGTCATTCAGAAAGGGAAAATGTCAGTGTGGGAGGCAGATTCCCCATTAAGACCATAACGAACAATGTCTTTTTTTGCTTGGGTGCTTTCCACGATCATATGCAGTGCTCCATCTGCCAAACGTGTGCCTAAGACCGTACATAGTCTTCTCTCCTCCTCCTCCATATGTCCTGAGAACCAGTCACTTAAACTGTTGGCTCAGGGTGCTATGTCAGAATCCTTCTATCCCGGGGGCCAGACATCTGCCAAGCAGGAAGCCAGAACTATTAGGCCTGATCTGATTGTTGTCCAGCCTCACCCAGACAGCTCTCTAGAGGCCAGTGAAAGTTCTGAAGACTGGTGATTGTTTCAGATTCCTCTGCCACGACCCTGTCTGAAGTCTGACATGGATCCAAATTCACACCTTTTTGAATGCTTTTCCAAAGTCTGCACTTGGCGTTCGGGGGGAAACCTCATCTGAGGGACTGAGGGGGATTCCTCAGGAATTTCCTTCCTCACTAAAATCTATCACCATTGAGTTGCTGCAGGGGTCTGACCCTGAGGTTTTTCATCCTGACATCCCATAGAAAAAGAAACAGAAGACAAAGCAAATTTTCCTTGTTAAGGATCCATAGTGTGAATGGCAGTATTTAACTTGGGGCTTATTTAAAGCTTTGATGGCCTTGAAGCCTCCTCAAAGGAGTCTTTGTTCCTACCCTCCCCTTAAGAGGCCAAAAATAATTTGAGTCCTCAGATGAGAATTTGGATTCTGGGAAAGAATCCTTGGTCTTTCTTCCCAAGTCTTTCAGAGGAAGAGGATTCTTTAAGTCCAGACACCTCAGTGGAAGAACTGTCTTTTGTGGATACTATTGTCTGCATTATGGACTATAAGTGGGACCTGATCCCAGGTCTCAAGACACTCAACAGAAGAACTGTGAGCGCCTTCCAATATCTGCTAGACAATCAGGTGTCCCTCCTATTCTGGCTATCATTTTGGATACTTTTTCTGCAGCCTCTGTAGCCCCTGGCAGGTTCCATATGGTATCCGAAGACTATAAGACACCTTGAGTGCCTTTCTGCTGATCTTCGGTGGTATCTGTTTCCTCGGACAAACCCTCTAAGTTGTTGGCATCCCCTAAGTTGCTTCCTTCTGATAAGGATAGTAGGGCTAAGGAAATGTTGGGCAAGAAGGTTTATACTGCTGCCACCTTATCTTGTAGGGCCATTAACAGTCAGACCCATATAACTAGATATGTTTTGGCTGTCCTTTCCCAGGTTTCTAAGGTGGTATATGACCTTCCTGATTTTGAAGGGTAGGCTTCTGCCCTTTCTCCTGTTAGGATCCACTTCTCAAGTTGCCCATTACTCAATAAAATGTACCTGCAATGCAGCTGATGCCTTCTCCAGGGCTGCTGCCTTTGGTTTAGTGATGAGGAGTTATTCCTGCCTCCGTCTTTATGCCTTAACGTGATGGTATCAAGGCCAAACGTTTGGATGCAGTTATGTATAAAAAGTCTTCGGGACGGCTGCTGACTTATTTGAGTCTGTCCCGGATAAGGGTAAGGTCTTCCAGAAACCTAAGCATGTTTTTGTTTTCACCTTTTTCCAGGTTTCAGAGGAACTATTTGTTTTTATTTATTTAACATTTGTTGACCAGGAAACTCTGACTGGGACAGAGCCTATTTTCAGTTGTGGCCTGGGGAGAAATGCTCCAGACAGGTGTCTTTGGAATGTGGGAGGAAACCGGAGTACCCCGAGGAGACCCATGCAGATGCATGGAGGACATGCATACTCCACACAGAAGGCACACCAGCTGAGATTCGAACCAGAGAAGCTCTTGTGAGGTGACATTAACAGGTGCACCACTACGCTGCCCCCAAGTTCTTGCAAGTCTGCTTTAGTTGTTAGACTGTCCACCCTCGTAAGGATAAGAAGGGTTCTAGACATGTTCCTCCCAGAAAACACCTTTTCAGGACAAGCCTTATTCTGTTTGGTTGGCCTTCCCCTAAATCCTAGGCCGGGTTCCCTTGTCTCTCCACCTTTTGTAGTCTCTTCTAAATTGGCATAGGATCACTTCAGATTTTTAGGTTTTGTCTATTGTCCGTCGGGGATATGTCTTGGTTTAGAAGTCACTTCCTCCCTTTTCAGGCATTCCTCAACCTCCTTAAGATTCCAAATTTCCCAGAGGCACAGCAGTCCCTTTGGATTTAGGCACCATTCAGCCTGTTACTCCCACCCAGACGGAGAAGGGGTTTTACTCCAGGATGTTTTTGGTTCCCCAGAAGGGGGGGTACATGGAGACTAATTCTGGGTCTTTTCCTGCTCAACACCTTTCTCAAGATACCTTCTTTTCTGATGTTGCCCCTTCAGACATGGTTTCCTCTTCTAGACCAATAGAAAAATGACACAACCAGGATCCAAAATAGAAAAATTTAATAAAAATACCTAGCCCCTTGGCTGGAAGCCTTCAAAGGAGAATAAAAAACACAAAAACTGTCCAAGCATATATAGCACAAGCAATTATCATAAATTGCTTAATTGTAATCAATTAAGCTAAGCAAACTATCCAATTACATTCCACATTAATACCTGCCGGGTTTAAAGTCCCATACTTCAAAATAAAAACAGTCTCTCTAGACAAAAGCCTTTTCTTCACATCCAAATTACATCCTTTTCTACAAAAATGCTCTAATACAGTACATTGCAAACCCTGTAAACTTCTATTATATTTATCAAAATGTACTGCAAGAGGGCTTTCAGGCTTAGCGTTTAAAATATCCCTAACCTGTTCCTGAATTCCAAGCTTAAAAGTCCTCTTGCTCTCACCCACATAAAACATGTTACAAGGGCATTTTATAGCATAAGTTATTCTTTCTGTATTCCATGAAAACTTGTGATTTACTTTAAAATAAATACCATTAATATATTTAAATGTATTGCACACATATTTACATACATTGCATCTTCCACATGGAAATGTACCAACTACACTAATCACAGAATCAATACTACTGTTAGGAACAGAGAAATTGGCATGTACCAACATCTCTGTGATACTTTTGCCCTTATGATATGAAAATATAGGCACTTTGTACATTGTATCCAAAAGTTCTTTGAACTTTAATAAAAAGTTCCAACAGTGTTTAATCACCCATGTTACTAAATCAGATAAAATATAAGTAGTAACTACATACATTTTTCTTAAACTAGATGCATCATTATTATTTCTACTCATAGGACGCCATGTTTGCAGTCTATTTATTTGTCTATAGAGATACTTTTTAGCTTTGTGTAGCAAAGCATAAACATCTTGTTTACAATATGCTATGGTTTCCTCTTCTGCATCTCCAGGCTTTTCTGGTGTCGATGGTGTCATCCTCTTAAGAAATGTTTACATTTCTCTGTCTCTTCCTTGCATTTTCAGTTCTTTGCTTTTCCCTTTCTACTGCCCCAAGGGTATTCAGTAAATGTCTCGCTCCTGTCATTTCTTTTCACAGGCTTTGAAGTAGGTAAACAGATTTTTCCCCATCTCTTTTTTCCTAGGAGTGATTTACCAGGGACTCCAATATGCCAGTTGTTTTTTCTCAGTGTTGGGCTCACCACAAGCCTCCAGAAATGCATTCTTATGCCTTCCCAGATCATGTTTTCCTCTGTCAGATTCAGACTGTTCCCATGCTGGCATCTCTTCCTGCCCCCAAGGCTCTGTCTCTGACAGCCTTCTTCCAGTCTCTTCTTCCTCTGTCCGTTGTCACGGCCAGGGAATTTCTCAAGGTCCTGGGGTTTATGGCTTCCATCATTTCCATGGAGCCTCTTGCTGGGATCCATATTTCAGTAGTACCTCAGATTGGTGTGGTTTCAACATTGCTGCTCCAAGGAGTTGCCTTTTACTTTTCTTCCTTGTATCAAGCTTTTTCAGTGGTGGATTCAACTCTGTCCAGTACTTGCTTTTTTAAGCTCCATTTCCCACACTGTAGCTTTTTATGCATGCCTCAGACTGGGAGTTTGGTGCATCTTGTGGTCCCATAAAGGTCCAAGGTCTCTGGCCTCCTCATCAGAGGTCAGGTCGTATCAATATCAGAGATGAGAGCTGTGCTGTTAGCACTCTTTCATCCTGGGCCCCTCGAAGTCTTATACACCACATTGAATGTCAGCAAGCAGGGGGGCATGAGGTTCTTTCTCCTTTGCAGACTGACTGTTCAAATCTTGGCTCTAGCTATCCAGTATTAAATGACTGTTCAGGCAGTTTACATTCCTTCAGAGTGCAATCTAGTGGCAGACTTTGAGTCGGTCCAGAACACATGCTCAAAAATGGATGCTTCACAGAGATGCATTTCTGGACATTGTCCATTGGTGGGGTATTACTTGGATAGAGTTCCTTGCCTCCCCTCTGAACAGACTACTTCCTCTCTTCTGTTCCAGAATCCTAAGTCCTGTGACTTGGAAAATGGACACCCCATCTTTACTTTGGAAGGGGATGTTTCTGTATGCTTTCCCATCCCTTCCTGTGTTATCATGGGATCCAGTGTTTGTCCGATTCAACTGTGGGTTGTCAGATCCAATAAGAAGACTTTGCTCCTGAGTTCTGACTCCTCCCCCACCCATAATCCTCAGATGTTTGCTGTGGAAGATTTCAGACCCTCTGCTCCTCCCCCTTTTTAGTTAAGATTAGATAGGATATATATTTTTGTTAAATAGTAAGCTTGTAGGATAGTTATAGATGTAACTTAATATTTTGTATGCTGTTTAAATAACTAAGGTTGTTAATTAGTGTTTTCTATTTTTTTGTTGCCTGCCTTGTTTGGTGACAAGGTCAGATATATCAGAGGCCCAAGGATATTCACATCCCGATCCCACCCCTGCCCAGAAAACCACAGTGAAAAACTTCTCTAAAGCAAATTTCACACTCCTCAAAACTGAGGTGGAATCCTTCAAAGCCCCCGGGCCTGTGGAAAATATGGCCCATACTGCAGAATCCTTTATAAACGCATTCTATGAACACCTTCAGGAATGCATGGATCATGCGATCCCAAATAAAACCAAGACCCAATCCTCCAAAGGCAGACGTCCTGTCTGGTGGACCCCAGCCATAAACAAACTATACAATAGAAGGAGGAAGCTACTAAATGATAGAGCAAAATCCCAAAAAGGGAAGGCATCACTGATCAGTATTAGCAAAAAACTACTGGCACACATAAAATTGTCTAAGGCCAGCTTCGAGAGAAAAATTGCACAGGACACTAAGGATAATCACAAGGCTTTCTTTAGTTATGTTAGGAACCTGGGTGGTAATTCCCAGATATGCTCAGAATTAGTCCAAAATGACAAAAAATACACCAAACCCACAGACACTGCCAACATCCTAGCTGACAGGTTCAGCGCAAACGTCTCCCCCCCTCCCACCAAAAGGGCAAATATCTATCCCAGCAGAGTGCTGCCCCCCTGACATCTCAGATGCTCTGGTAAGAGCCGCCCTCTCCAAAGCAAAAAACACAGCATCAATGGGACCAGACGGTGTCCCGGGCTGCGTCCTACATGAACTCCAAGAAGAGCTAAACCCAAACATAAAACTACTGTTCAGTCTCAGCCTTACTACAGGATATGTGCTCAAAGAGTGGCGTACAGCAACAGTGGTCCCTCTCCATAAAGGTGGTGCCTCAATGGATCCTGGAAACTATCGCCCCATAAGCCTGACTAGCTTGGTCTGCAAAGCTATGGAAAGGATCATCATGGACCTCATAAATAATAATTTTGGGGACCTGCAAACAATGGATCCTACCCAGTTCGGCTTTAAGGGCAGATCCTGCCTCTTAAACCTGGTTGATTTCTTTGAAACAGTCACCAAGGCCATTGACGAGGGGAAGGTGGGTCCACACAGCCTACCTGGACCTCTCAAAAGCCTTGGATACAATACCCGACTCGGGCATTATAGATAAGCTCACCAGCTTAAATATAAACCCCTATGTCACTAGATGGATTGCAAATTGGCTCAAGGACAGAACCCACATGGTTAGAATTGCTGGAGCCATGTCAGACTCCAAACCAGTTACAAGTGGTGTCCCACAAGGCTCAGTCCTGGGACCTCTCTTGTTCGGTATGTATTTCTCGGAGGTACAGGCCAACACGGAAGGACTGTGGCTGACCAAGTTCACAGATGACTGCAAACTGGGCGCCATAATCAAGACTCCAGCCGACACAAGCATCCTCCAAAAGGGCCTCATAGAAACAGACAACTGGTGCCAGAGCCATGGCCTCAAGCTAAATGCCAAAAAGTGTATAGTCATCCCTTTGGCAAAACAAAGTGCCCACAAATTACCACATAGGTGGTAATCCATTAAGTACAGAAGAAGTAATTAGGGACCTGGGGACCCAAGTTGATAGCAATCTCTCATTTGACAACCACGTGGCCAAAGTGGTTAGAAAAACATTTTATATAGCCCACCTAATCATGAAGGGATTCACATCTAGATCAGGGGACGTCATCGTGCCTCTTTACTCATCCCTCATCAGGCCCATAATTGAGTACAATGCCCTTTTGGGATGTACCTTACCAGACACCTGCAGCAACTGGAAAGACCCCAAAAGTACCTCACCAAGAGGATCAAAGGGCTCAAACAGATGCCATATGCTGCCCGGTTAAAGAAACTCCAGCTCTACTCAGTGGCATACCGCCTGTTCAGAGGCGATCTGTGCCTGACGTATAAAGCCATGTCCAACCCGGAATTAATGGACATGCTGCACCTCAGAAAATCCAAATCCCATCTAGCTACGCTCGAGACTTGAACCTCAGCACTGAAATAAATAGGACATGCTGGAGGGACAGATTCATAACCCAGAGGCTCCCTTCACTCTGGAATAAAATCCCAGTCCAGGTTAGGCAGAGTCCCTCATTGACTCTCTTCAAGAGGAATCTTGATGAGTGGATGGGAGATCGTAGGTTTACCCCGGGTATCACTTCTGTGTCACTGTTAGACAGAGGCACAGTATACTAACCTCGAAAAAGGGCATAGCAAAATAAATTTAAAATGGGTGGCGAAAGCCAAACACATTCTGGCTAGGCTTATAAATGCCCTAGGGCAGATAGCCTAGTATGAACCTATAACCTATAAGGCTGTAAAAAAAACGTTCAGAGTGCAGCCATAAGCTGCCACCACAAGACCCACACCAGAATGTGTCTACTGCCTGGGGGTAGAGCACTTGGAGACTTCTTGCTAGACTTGCACTTCTTTCAGCGCTAGGAGTCTTCATCAGAGAGAGAAAAAAAGTTTAGTTAAAGGTCTCTTGCTTGCTGAACCTTCTCCTTCCACCTCTGCCTCTATCAACCTGTGTTAAGTCTCGCACCACTGAGTTTGAGTGTAGAGTGGTGGTATCTGTATCATAATTAGCAGGGGATACTACTTGTCAAAGGGGATAATGAGGCATTTTTTTGTTAAGTTTTAATCCTGGAGCTTGGCACCAGTCATTTGTTTGTCAACCCTTTCTGTAGTATGTTAACATAGTTGGGGACTCTGATTGCGCCCAGTTTACAGTCATCTGCAAACCTGTTAGGCCACAGACCATCTTTGCCTGGACTTCAGAGAAAGTTTCCAAACTGTAGAGGGCCCATCAAAGAGCCTTGTGGTACTCCACTGGTAACTGGTCTGGTGGAGGTGCAGTCCCCAACTCTGACTGTGCATTCTGTTGGTGAGCCAGTTGTCTACCCATCTGATAATGTATGGGTTAATCCCCAGTTGGGAGAGTTTCTCTGATACCTGAATGGAGGATTGTGTCAAAGGCCTTGGCCAAAGCAAAATAGGTGGTATGTACTGTTTTGCCCTCATCCAGGGCTTTGGTGACATTCTCAAAAAAGTTCACTAGGTTTAATGAGCAAGATCTACCCTTGATGAAACCAAACTGGGTCGGGTCAAGAGTCTGAAGGTTGCTTATGTCCTTGTGGATAAGATTCCTGTCCCAGAGACTTCCCATACTGTGGAACAAACTACCTATCTATATCAAACAATGCCCCTCATTATCACTCTTCAAGAAAAATCTTGATGATTGGATGGGAGATAGGAAATTCACCCCGGGTATCACTTCTGTGACTCTACTTGACAGGGGCACAGGAAAATAATTTTCTTGGGTGGCTAAAGCCAGGGTACTGTTTGGCTAGGCTTATATAGGCCCTAGGGCCAATAGCCTAGTACCTATCTATGATGATTCCTTCCATGGCCTTTCAGATAAGACTGGTTAGGCTTATGGATCGATAGTTCTCAGTGTCAGTTGATGAACCCCCTTTGTGCAAAGGAATTACTGTTGCTGTTCACTCTGCCAGGACAAAGCCAGTTCTCATGCTATGGTTAGAGAGTGCAGAGTGGTTCCACTAGGTCTTACAAGCAGCCTGAGATGAAGATTGGTCCATTAGAGGCCATGGTTTTGCCTTGGAGAGAGCTTGTATGACCTGTTTTCAGATACTTGGTAGAGGACTAGTGTCAGGAATGCTTTGGGGTATGTCTAGTGGAGACTGGAGTGAAATCATTGCCAAATCTGTCACTTAGCAGATTGGCAATTTCCTCAGGTTCAGTGTGAATGGTACTGTCCACTATAAGTTTGGCACAAAAGTGGGCATTCCCTTTTAGGTTTTGGACATAGCTAAAGAATGCCACTTGATTGTCTTCAGCTAGGGATGCTAATTTAAACTCCTAGCTAGGCTTAGAAGACTTGACAAGACATTGGATTTGCTTGTTCAAGCTGTGGAAGGTGTTCTTCCTCTGCGCAAATGCCCTCCTGTTCTTGAATATCAGATGTTAAGTTGTCGATCTCGCCTTCATTCTTGCTGGATGGGTTCGGAGCCGATCCTCGGCTCCGACTCTGCACTTGCTAAGCTCGAGAGTCACTTTTACCAGCTCGAGGCAGCCCCATATCCCATGATGCAAGGCGGTAAATACCCAGATCTTGTTTGCCGCTTCGCTGATGAGGTACTCCTTTTGCCAGCTCGTGGTAAGTAAATTATTTTACAATTGTTAGACACCCCATTCCTAGTTTTTCTCTTATATATTAGTATATTTGTCATTTTTAGGTAGTTGTAGGGTCGCTAGTCTAGTTTTACTGTTTCCCTACTTGTTTTTATTTAGTCGGGCCTTCATTCCTTTCCCATCCCTTCCTGTCAGGGTGTGTGTGTGGGTTTATTTTTTCCCCTTTTAAGTTAAAATTTCTGAGTCTGGGACTGTGTGAGTTGGGTGTGTGTGTGTACTCACTATGTCCAAGGAACAGAGGGTCTCAGGCTTCAAGAAGTGTGACTCGTGCTGTCAGAAGATGTCTCTGACAGACGGTCACACTTCTTGTATCTACTGCCTGGGACCTCTCCACCTGCAGGACTCCTGTGCTATCTGTCACTCTTTCAGCCAGAGAGTCCTGCAGGAAAGGAGAAATAAATTAATCTTGAGAGGACTTCTTAAACCGGAGGGCTCCCCGGCCAAGTCTGTTTCGGGCAAGCCCTCTAAGACCTCCAAGGCCCAGGCTTCTGCTTCTAAGCCTCTGGTTTGGCTCCGACTCCTTTGGAGTCGAGATCAGCTCCGGCTGGAGCCGATATTATTTTGACTAAATCTTCGGCACCGATGGCTATCGGCGCAGATACTTTAAATGCCACATTGGTGTCTGCTCCGACCGGCTCCGATCACCATGTGACTAAGGCTTCGGTATCGGCGCCGACTGGCTCCGATACCATTATTTCCTTGCCTGTATCGGCTCCGGCCGGAGCCGATACATCCTTGACCAGACTCTGAGCCGAGAAGTTGTCGGCTCCGTCTGGAACCGAGGGTTTTTCGGCTCAGATGGTTCCGTCGAGGAAGCGGTCCAGGTCTCCCTCTTTGGAACCGATACTATCGGCTCCGGCCTCTCCTCTTCTTTCGGAGCGGAGCCGATCATCTAGGTCTTCCAGGCTCTCAGACCATGATTTAGAGAGAGTGGTAAGCAGATTGTTAAAATCACAGGCACTAGCTCAAATGCTTCATAGTCCGTCTCAACAGACGTCTATTAGTCCACACCCTCTTCAAGTTCCTCCTTCGACTCTCCTCCAGAGCTCGGAGCCGGAGTCTATGGGAATAGTTACTGCTATGGCTGTGGGGCAGATACCTCCCCTTTCTGCTCCTTCAGCTTCTACTCTTATCTCCTCCTCTAGACCTTCCTTGGAGGGATCCGGTGGTTGGGCTTCCCTTGTCTGCTCCGAGGGGGTGAGTGGCATCGGACCCTTGTCCGACCCTGCTCTTCCCTCGGGCTTGGTGAGCTCGGCCCGACATCTGCCTCGGAGCCTTCCCTTTCAGTGGGCCGGAGTCCCTGTTTCTTCGGAGGGGTCTCGGATCTCCCTGGGAGGGAGCCTTTGCGGTGATGAGGGGTGTCCTGGCCCCTGGGCTCAGTCAGCAGTCTATCCCCTTAGCTCCTCCCTCTACGGTGCCTATAGATGTCTCTTCCCACTCTCTTGCTCCCGGACCGAGAGATCCACCGCCTCGGGTTTCCCCACTGGGAAGAACCCCCTCTTCCGAGGATTCTCCTGATACTTCAGGAGATCCTCCGCGTAAGAGGACCTGTAAGAGGAAGCACCTAGACTCCCCTGAGTCTACTACTTCAGATACCGATTTAGATGAGTCTGAGGGGTCACCAAGATCTCCCTCTGAGGATGTCTCTTTTTCAGACATCCTAGAACTCCTAAAACAGAGGGGAAACTGGCCCTCCATTAATCCCTCCGAGGATGAGTCGGTATACCTAGAGGCGTTCGGATCTCGACCCTCCACCTCCTGGGTGTCTCCGCCTTTCGACCCCCTCATGGAGGTGATAGCTCGGAAGGCGTGGGCATCTGCTGATTCCGTAGAACCAGATGTTCTTCGTGTTTCACTGTTGCAGTCATAACTGTAGGGTGCTCCTGCCGGCAGGCAGCCCGAGGTCGGCCAGAATCCCAAAGTCTGGGTCCGGCGTCGGCTGTACAAGCTAGTATCCTGACGTCAGTACGCCTTGGTACATAGCCCTCAGCCGACACCATCTTCTCCAGTCTTTCTTGCCGTGCGGTGGAAAGCAGCTCGCAAAACGTTGGTTGGCGATTTTCGAACAGCGTATTTGGTTGTTGTCGGTCCGAAGTTGTTACTTCTCTTCTCAAAGCTAAGTACCCCGTTGGGGAATCTTTTTCTTGTTCCTCCGATGTCAGAAAAAGTTAATTGTATAGCATGTGGGAAACAAATACCTCATAAAGATTTCCACTCTTACTGTGTCTACCTTGCTTAGGCCCAGACCACGACGTTTCTTGTTGTCGGTTCTGTGCCAGGTTCAACTCTCGTACTATCAAGCGCAGGTACGATTGGGCTTTAAATTATTTTGGCAGACGCTTCAATTATAGAATGTCGTCGGACACTACCGGAGTTCAAAAGAAGCGCAAAGACAAAGACAGGCCTCCGAGGTCCAAACAGGACTCGTTGCAGCTGGAGCCAGCGTCCGGTTCGGCTGTCGCCAGTGAGGCGCTTTTGCAGCCCCTGTCGTCCGCCACTTCTGAACCGATGGCCGATACGGACTCCCATGGGGAGCCATCAAGGCCCACTATTTTACTGCTGCAGGACCTTCGGACGCCGCTCCTTCAGATGGGTCCGGAACCGCTGTGCAGGTACCGGCTTCTGAGGGGTTTTCAGGCCTACTCACATCACTATTTCAAAGGCAAAGACAAAGACTCCTACTAAGTCTAAAGTTCCAGCTCAAGCTGCTTCTGAATCCACTCCCAAGACACAAAAACAATTATTGAGGATGGCTGAAGATTTGCTTACAATGATTAGGGGTTCTCACCCCCTTCCTGAGAAAAGGCCTCGACAGGATGTTACTCTGGATTCCTCTGACCAGGCTTCTGTATCTTCTGTTTCTTCCTCTGATCAGGACTATTCCTTTCCCTTATGAGGATTCGGATGCTGAGGATTCTTTGCCCTCGGCCTCTCCGCCTGAGGATTTTTCTTTGGGGAAACCTTGCATGAGATGAGGGAACATTTTCATTGGGAAGGACAGGAATATTCTGCTTCCAAAAAGAGGCTTAGAGAATTTCTTCTTCTTCCTCAGCATAGGCCTTTAGCTATCCCTCCTGTCTTGGACATTGTAGATGATGCTTTTCTGAGGCTAATTTGAATCCTGATTCCATGCCTCCTGCTCCTTCTAAGCCTGATAGATTTTATAGGGTTCCTGACTCTCATTTATTTTTATTTAAAACCCTTCTGCAGATCCTGAAACTATTTCTCAGGGCTCTAAGGCTGCTAAGGTTGCTACTTCTAAAATCCTATTCCCTCTGAGAAGGATTCTCGTGCTTTAGACAGGTGGGGAAAAAAGGTATATACTTCTGCTACCCTGTCTGTAAGAGCTTTAAATTGCCAGTTTCATATGTTTAAATATCAGCAATTTCTTTTGTCTGTTTTAAAGCAAAAGCTTGCTTCCCTTCCTGCTTGTGCAGAGGATAAGGAACTTCAGGATGTTTTGCATGCTACTGAACAGGTTAACAAGCATAGTTTACATTGTGGTTTTGATGCTTTGGATGCTTCTTGCAGGGCTGCTGCCTCTGGTACTGTGATTAGGAGACATGCCTGGCTTCGTGAACAAAGTTTACCTGAACAGGTTAAGGCTAAGTTATTAGATGCCCCTGTTCAAAAAGATGTTCTTTTTGGTTCTAAGGCTGAGGAAGTTATTAAAAGATGGAAGAAAAGGCAAAGTCCATGCAGACTGTAAAAGATTTCTTGCAAGTTCAGCCTCCTAGATTTTCCAGGAATTGGCCCTCTAAAATTGGTCCTTTCCCACGTCTGACAGGCCTCAAAGGGGAAGATATAGACGCTCCAGAGGTCGTGGTCAAGGCCAGACCTCTTACAGATCTAGACAATGGACTGCTTCTTCACCTAGAAGGGAGAAGACAGATCCCAATCTCAAAGAAAGCAAACTCAATGACTCTCTCGGTTGGGCTTCAGGACCCCTTTACCTGGACGCCCCTCTCGGAGGAAAACTGTCTCTTTTTTACAGAAATTGGACTCGTATTACCCAGGACAGATGGGTATTGGACGTGATTTTAAAAGGTTACAAGTTCCACTTTCACACTTTGCCAAGGACTCACGGTTGGCCAGATCTGCCAAAACTTCAATGGTCAGAGGCCTTAACTCAAGTGGATGCTCTTCTGGCCATGAGAGCCATAGAGCCTGTTCCACTCTCGGAAATGGGAAAAGGGTTTTATTCAAGGCTGTTTCTGGTTCCCAGAAAACAAAACTCATGGAGACCTATTCTGGACCATTCTGTGTTAAAACACCTTTTTGGAAATTCCAAAGTTCAAGATGCTTACTCTGCAACAGCTAATTCCAATGCTCTCTCAGGACGCCTGGATGGTGACATTGGACTTAAAGGAAGCCTATTTGCATATCCCTATCAGACAAGAACGCAGGAAATTCCTCAGGTTCAAGGCAGGTTCGAGGCACTTTCAATTCTCTGTTCTGCCCTTTGGTTTATCTACTGCGCCCAGAGTCTTCACCAAGTGCCTGGCACCAGTAGTGGCTTACTGCAGACTTCAGGGGATCCAGATTTACCCCTATTTGGATGACTGCCTTATTCAGGCAGACAGCAAAGATCTTCTGCTTCAACATCTGGACTTTGTTCAACGTCTTCTCCTACTACTGGGATTCTCAGTGAACATAAAAAGTCACATTTGATCCCTTCTCAACAAATGGTATTCTTGGGAGCCCTCTTAAATACAACCTTACAAAGGGCCTACCTCACTCCAGAAAAACAAACTCAGCTGGCTTCTACTTTCAACGCCTTGGCAACTCTATCTCAGCTCACTGCAAGGAAATTCCTGCAGGCTCTGGGCTACATGGCTTCCTGCATTCTGTTGATTCCAAACGCAAGGCTTCACATGAGAAAGCTTCAATGGTATCTGAAAAGTGTATGGTCACAGCATTACCACGATCTGGATATTCTGATTCCTCTGATCCCCTGCCTCCAGAAGGAGTTCCTCTGGTGGTCCAGGGCATGCACTTTAAACGAAGGAAAACCTTTTCGTCTCACTCAACCTACTCAAATCCTAACCACGGACGCCTCGGATTATGCTTGGGGAGCACACTTTCTAGACAATTGCCAGCAGGGAACCTGGACAAAGGACCATCTTCACTGGCACATCAATCTGAAGGAAATGTTGGCAGTTCAAAATGCCCTTTAGCCTTCAAATACCTTTTACAACCAGGGCCTCTGCTAATTCGCACAAACAACACCACGGTCATGTGGTACATCAGCAAGCAGGGGGGATCTCATTCATACCCCCTTTGCAGACTAGCTATGGGTTTATGGGACACAGCTCTAAATTTGAATCTGCATCTCCAGGCTCAGTTCATTCCAGGGAAACAGAATCTCTTAGCAGACAGCCTGAGCAGAAACATTTCAGATCCTCACGAATGGATGCTAGACACCAACTTGTTCAACAGGATTACTGCAGTTTGAGGATGTCCCCAGATAGATCTGTTTGCATCCCATCTCAATCATCAGCTGCCTCGCTTTTGCACCAGGTCCTTCCACAAAACAGCATGGAGAGTGGATGCCCTGTCCTTCAGCTGGAGAAGCCTTTCAGCATATGCCTTCCATCCTCTTCCTCTACTGCCTCGGGTACTACTGAAGATAAAGCAGGACAAGCCCAAGTTCCTCATCTTGATTGCTCCAAATTGGCCTCGACAGTTTTGGTATCCAACCTTAAAGCTCCTGTTCTCGGGCCTCCTTGGATACTTCCAGTGAACCCTTCGCTTCTGTCCCAGCATCAGGGTCAGTTATTACATTCCAATCTCAAGACCCTTTGCTTGGCAGCTTGGCTCTTCAAAGGAATTTGATTTCCTCTAGTCTTCCCAAACAAGTTTTGGATGTTCTTTGGAAGCTAGACGGCCTAGCACTAGGAAATCCTATGCCTCTAAATGGAAGAGGTTTTCTATTTGGAAGCAGGACCGAGGCTCTGATCCTCAGGTTCCTGATCTCCTCTATTTTGCTTTACCTTTGAACTTTTATCTAAAGGACTTTCCTTTTCTTCCATTAAGATTCATGCTTCTGCTATCTCTCGCATTTCAGTTCTGATCCTCCTGTTTTTCACATCCTTTGGTGAAGCAGTTCTTGAGAGGGGCTAAAATTTGCGGCCTCCAAGGACCCTCCTGTCCCTGCCTGGGATCTTAATTATGTTTTAGAAAAACTTACTTTGCCTCCTTTTGAGCCTGCTACATCTTCAGATATTAAGTTTCTATCCTGGAAGACTGTTCTTTTGTTAGCATTGACCTCTGCCAGAAGGGTCTCAGAGTTGCAAGCTCTCATGGCTGTGGAACCTTACCTTATTTTCCATCAGGACAGAGTATCCTTGAGGACCAATCCTACTTTCATGCCTAAGGTGATTTCGAAAGTGGCTTTGAATCAGACAATTCACCTTCCTACTTTCTTTCCAAATCCTCAAAATAAAGGGAAAGGATTTTGCATTCATTGGATGTGCACAGACAGTTACGATTTTACTTGGACAAGACTAAAGATTTCAGAAAGTCTAACCAATTGTTGGTTTCCTTTGCCTCCAGTTCTCTTGGAAAACCTATTTCTAAACAAACTATTTCCAAATGGATTGCTTATGGAATCAGATTTTGTTGCACTCATCATGGGAAACAGTTTCCAGGGACCATTAGAAGTCATTCTACTAGAGCAGCTGCTACTTCTACAGCTTTCCTCAGAGGAGTCCCTACCAAGGATATCTTGAAGCTGCCACTTGGAGTTCTGTGCATACTTTTCCAAGCACTACAATCTCCTTGTTTTCTAAGTCTAGGGCAGGCTTTGCCTCTGCTGTCTTGCAGGGTATTCTTGCCTCCCTTCTTCTATCTAAAGCCTCCTCCCCCTCTACACTGCTTTGGGATTCCACCCTACAGTTATGACTGCAACAGTGAAACACGAAGAACATAGTACAGTTGTGTACACCTACCATAAATGTAGATGTTCGAGTGTCTTCACTGTTGCAGTCGGCTCTCCCTCCTATCCCTCTTTTCTCATTTTTGTGGTGTATTTGTGTTTCCTTGTTGGATTCATTTTTGGTTTGTTGGGGACTTCTGACATCTAGGGCAAGAAAGACTGGAGAAGATGGCGTCGGCTGAGGGCTATGTACCAAGGCGTACTGACGTCAGGATACTAGCTTGTACAGCCGACGCCGGACCCAGACTTTGGGATTATGGCCGACCTCGGGCTGCCTGCCGGCAGGAGCACCCTACAGTTATGACTGCAACAGTGAAGACACTCGAACATCTACATTTATGGTAGGTGTACACAACTGTACTTTCCCAGGAGGCCTTCTAAATTTATTACAGCCCCTTCCGAGAAACAATTTCTTACAAAAGGTGTCCCTGTTGATGCCATGGTGGTGGCGGCCGCCACCAAGAAGGAACTTGCAGATCCTTCCGTACCAGTCCATCCTCCTAACAAGGATTCTAGGACCATGGACAGGTATGGTAAGCGGATGTTTTCCTCAGCGACCTTTGCCATGCGTTCGCTGAATTATTTATGTCACTTCACCAGACTTCAAAGGGACATCCTTAAAGAATTAGCTGAAGTAGTACAGGATCCTACAGCTGCAGGGGCTCAGGACAAGATTGCTTCTCAGCTAGGAATCCTTAACTCCATAGCCAACTCCTTTTCGTATGCAGCAGATGGAGCGAGTAGAGCTGCAGGGACAGGAGTGGCTCTTAGACGTCAGTCCTGGATGCGGCTCTGTAATTTTGCAGATCCCTTTAAGGCGTCCTTCACAAACTCTTCCTTCGATGGATCAACATTGTTTGGTCCTCAGGTGAAGGATACGTTGACCAGGTGTGAGCAAGACGACAAGACTCTTTCTGCCGTATGAGTCCGTTTTTCCACCCCTTCTAGGCCTTACCCTAAAGGACAGAAGGGTGGAAAGATGTGGTTCCGTAAATCTCAGGGAGTCACGCCGGACACACGTGGTCAGTTTACCAGTAGGGGCAGAGGGGGCAATAATAATAATTACAGACACCGCCCTAGGGGCAGAGGGGGTCCGCAAAACCAGGGAAGCAGAGAGCCTCTCTCTGACAAGCCCTTCCAGCATCCCTGAGGTGTTGCCCGACTGTCCATCCTTGGAGGCAGTCGGGGGAAGATTATCGCTGTACCCAGAAGCCTGGCTTTCCCTTTCACAAGACAAATGGGTACAGTCGATCATATCAGAGGGTTACAAGATTCCTTTCGAGGAAAGTCCCTTCACTCACAAAAATTCCCTTCCAGATGTTCCACCCGGTCTAAGGGAAATCGCAAAATTAGAAGTATCAAAGCTTCTACACAAAAGGGCCATTCAGCCAGTTCCAACAGACCATTCAGAGCCCGGAATCTACTCAAGGTTCTTTTTGGTTCCCAAAAAGACGGGAGATTGGAGACCAATATTGGACCTCAGCAGACTCAAGTCTGTGAAAAAGACAAGATTTCGGATGGTCACACTTTAATCGATTTTGCCCTTCTTGGGCAAAGACAACTGGATGTGCTCAGTAGATCTTCAGGATGCGTACTATCACATAAAAATCCACAGACGCTCCAGAAGGTTTCTCCGCTTTCGGCTGGGGTCCAGTTATTTTCAATTCAGAGCCCTGCCCTTTGGTCTCACTACAGCCCCCAGAGTGTTCACCAAATGCATGGCGGTGGTCACGGCTCACCTGAGACGTCAAGGATTCCAGGTGTTTCCGTATCTCGACGACTGGCTCCTCTCAGCCACCACCAGGCATCAACTTCTCCAAGCCAGGGATTACACCCTAAATCTCTGCACTCAATTAGGAATTTTGATCAACTACGAAAAATCCTCCTTATTGCCCTGCCAGTCTATTACTTTCATAGGCGCAAATTTAGGCACTGTTCGGATGTCAGCAAACCTCACAAGCCAGAGAATCCTAGATATCCAAAACCATGTGCGGATCATCCTTGCCAGCAAAAAAGTGCAAGCCAGACTCGTCCTAAAAGTATTGGGCCTTATGGCAGCTGCCATTACTCTTCTTCCTTTGGCCCGCTTTTGCATGCATCTCCTTCAATGGATGTTGTTCACCCAATGGTCCTACCAACAACTTCCCATGCGTCACCAAATTCTGGTGACACAAACTTGCAAAAACCACCAATCCTGGTGGATTTCTTCTCCCCAGGTTCATCAGGGCAGACCCTTTGTTTCCCCGGCCCTGGTAGCCACAGTCACTATGGACGCCTCCCTGATCGGGTGGGGGGGGTCATTATCAGGGCAGGATGGTTCATGGGACGTGGCAACCGTTCGAATACCACCTGCACATACATGTCCTAGAGATGAGCAGTGCTTTTAATGTTGCAAGCCCTCAACGACTTTCTTCCCTTGGGAACAATTGCAGTTCACACGGACAACATGTCCGTAGTGTGGTACATCAACAAGCAGGGCGGAACCAAGTCCTACCCCTTGTGTCGAGAGGCTCTCAGACTTTGGCAATGGGCGATCTCCTCTCATCGGTTTCTGGTAGTAACGCATATCCCTGGGAAAACCAACATTTTAGCGGACAGATTGAGCAGAGCTATACTCATGCCTCACGAGTGGTCTCTCAAACAATCTATAGTGGAGGAGATTTTTCAGAAGTGGGGCCGCCCATGTTGTGATCTTTTTGCTACTCCCCAAAACAGCAAATGCCCAGCCGCCTTCTCTCTCTTCCCACTTCCGGGCCATCCCCCCAGAGACGCTCTTACCCAAGATTGGCCCCAGGGACTTCTTTATGCTTTTCCTCCCTTTCCATTGATACCACAGGTACTCCAGAAACCTACAGTTTTGAGAGCCAAAATGATTCTCATTGCCCCGTATTGGCCTCGACAGATTTGGTTTCCGTTCCTCCATCGTCACCTTTTAGTGCAGCCGTGGCATCTGGACCCAGTGCCAGATCTTCTGATCCACCAATCGGGTCAGCTGCATCGGTCCATTCCTTCTCTCAACCTCACAGCTTGGTTGCTCCACTTCCTTCCTTAGCCAGGCTTCCTATGATCTCTAACCCTGTTAGGGATATCATTGTGGTTTCCCTTAAATCCTCTACTAGAAGGATTTACACTAGCAAATGGAAACGCTTCTCCCTTTGGGCGAAATCAAGGAGCATAGATCCCTTTACTGCCCCTGTTCATGCAGTTTTGGATTTTCTAGCGGAAATCTTTCACTCGGGTTCTTCATCTTCCACGGTCAAAGTTCAGTTGGCTGCGATCTCGAACTTTCATGTCGGGTTTGCAGATCACAACATTATGTCCCACAAGCTTTGTAGAGCTTTTCTGAAAGGAGTTTTTCTCCTCAAACCTCCTGTCAGGAGTCCTCCTCCTCAATGGGACCTAAATCTGGTGCTGACATCCTTAATTCTTCCTCCCTTTGAGCCAGCTGCTTCATGCTCAATAAAGTTTCTTTCGTGGAAGACACTCTTCCTTGTCGCTATTACCTCGGCTAGGAGAGTGTCAGAACTTCATGCCCTCTCTGTTCGTCCCCCATATTTGGTCTTCCACAAGGACAGAGTATCCTTGAGAACTAATCCATCCTTTTTGCCCAAAGTTGCTTCAAAAACAAATTTAAACCAATCTATTGATCTCCCCGTATTTTTTCCTAATTACTCCAACAGATCGGAACAAAAATTACATTATCTTGATGTTCACCGCCAACTAAGATATTATTTGGACAGAACAAAACAATTCAGAAAAGTCTGATCAGCTCTTTCTTATGCTGAAAATAATAAAGGTCTCCCTGTTTCCAAAGTGACCTTTCTAGACGGCTATCTTCCACCATTTCCGAAATTTATCAACTTAGGGGCAAACAGCTGTGCTCAAAACCAAAGGCACATTCCACTAGAGGCTTAGCCACTTCTACAGCCTTTCAGGCTAGTCTACCCTTAGATACTATTTGTGCAGCAGCCACTTGGGCCACTCCTCATACCTTTGTTTCTCATTATAAGTTGGATTTGGCCTCCAGGGAATAGAGCCAGTTTTGGTTCCACGGTTCTCGAGAGTCTGTTCCATTGAGCTACCCAGGATAGAGGTGCTAGGGACGCGGTCCCATCCAGCAAGAATGAAGGTGAGATTGACAACTTAACATTTAGAAGTTATGTACCTACCATAACGTTCCATGTTAGTTGTCTTCTCTCGCCTTCTTTCTTGCGACCCTCCCTCCTGCCCCCTTGCCTGGACAGACCTTGATCTCCCTTAGCTCTGGTAGATTTTTGTTTCTTTGGGCACCAGTTAGTTCTAGTTTTAGTTATCTGGTTTCCCCTTACAGCCTTTTTAGGCTTATTGCTCTTCTTTCCTTAGTGGAAAGTTTTTATGCTAGGTAGTTTTCCCTCTAGGTACCAAACGAGATCTGGGTATTTACTGCCTTGCATCATGGGATATGGGGTTGCCTCGAGCTGGTAAAAGTGACTCTCGAGCTTAGCAAGTGCCGAGTCGGAGCCGAGGATTGGCTCTGAACCCATCCAGCAAGAAAGAAGGCGAGAGAAGACAACTAACATGGAACGTGATGGTAGGTACATAACTTCTAATTTCTTTCTTTTGTTGTATAATTTATAGTTAAGTCCACCAGGGTGGCTTGTTTGGGTTTTTTTTCCTGGAAGACCTGGTTTTGTTCCTATTAGGTACAGCTGAGTCAGTTAATTCGTTTGTGGCTATATAAGGCATTTGTGTGCTCCTCTGCATAGGAGTCATTATTGGCTGTTTCCAGGGGATTTGAAACTTTTTATACCATTGCTTAGTAGGCAATAGTTTTCTCTGGAGAAATGTTTTTTTTCTCTCTTTTCTTTATTCCTCTGTGGGTGTCGGGTTAGATCTCTACTTCAAATAAGACAGATTTATGGTCTGACCTTACCATGGAGGGCAACAAACAGGGTAATGCAGGGGTCTATATTAGATTACAGAGCGCTTAAAAAAGCAAACCATGATTAATCAACCGTATGTAAGCAGAAGCTTACAATTTCGAACTATCAGAACCCCCACACCCCCCTACTTAAATATACCAACTCCGAGACTGCACTACAGTGTTGAAAACTGCAACGTAATGAAGCGGCCAAGCAAATTATTTCCAGGGAAAGAATTTGCTTAAAAGCCGCTTCGATATTTTGCCGTTTCAGGCTTTTGAGTTCGACCAAGAAGCATTTGAAAGAATGTGTCTTCGGTCTTCTAATAGGGAACCTAATGCAGTGAACCCTCCATGTTGGTGAGCAGCTAGGTGCAGGACATTTGAGCCCATTGTTGGGTTGAGGACCAACTGTTCCAGGGTATTAAAGTCCATGAACCTCATACCAATCATGTTTTTGGTCATGTAAGTCGCCCAGTTGATGGAAGGATAGTTGAAATCTCCCATGACCGAGGTGTTTGGCTGTATACTGAGTGAGTCTAGCAAGTCCAGGTAGGCAGTATGTTTCTCCTGGTTCATGGTGGGGAACTTTTAGCTAGAGACTATGTGTAAGGGTAATTTACCGATAGTTAATTGGACCTGGAGTAGCTCAAGAGTCGTACTGCTTCACCTGTCTCAAGGTTTATTTGAAATTAATGATGGATACACCTCCACTTTTGGATCTTTCATGCCCGATGTTCTTCGTGTTTCACTGTTGCAGTCATTACATTTGCGTAATCTGCTGGCAGGTCGCCCTCAGTTGGCCTGATCAACAAAGTCTTGGGTCCTGCGTTGGTTGCTTTCCCTTCTTCCATGACGTCAGATAGTCATGGGTATAAAACATGCAGCCGACGCCATTACATCAGTCTTTCTTGCCTCGTGGTGCCTGAAGCAGAAGCAGTTCGCAAGTGCCGGTCGGCAGACTCCTGAAATTTTCGTTTTCGAGTTTCAGATCCGAAGTCTTTAACTAAAAAGGTAAGTACCCCGTTGGGGAAACTTTTTCTTGCTCCTTATTGATGTCAGTAAAAGTTAATTGCATTACTTGTGGGAAGCAAATACTTCATAAGGATTTTCATTTGTACTGTATTCCTTGCCTAGGCCCTGATCACAACGTACCTTGATGTCAGTTTTGTGCTTTATTTAATCAATGCACTATCAAACGGCACATTTTTGCTTCAAAATATTTTGGCTCACGCTTTAATTATCCAGAAATGTCGGCGGTTAGCAATCAGATTACCGGAATACCTAAAAAAACGCAAAGAAAAAGACATAGACCATTGAGGTCCAAAACTGCCGGCGACGCTTCTCCTAAGCCAGTTGCCAGTTCACCGGTACTCAGTGAGGCGCTTTCGCAGCCCCTGATGCCCGCTACTTCTGATTCGCAGGTCTCTACTGAGACCCATTCGGAGTCCGGTATGCCGCGAGATGCTTCAGTTATGGAACCCGCGGATGTCTCTACCTTGGATGGGTTCAGAGAGGCTATGCAGGCACCTGCTTCTGAGGGTGTTTTCAGGCCTACAGATTTGTATATTAGACCGACACCATCTTCATACTAAGGGCAAAATCTCGACCTATGCCTAAAAAAACAACACCTGGGCCACATGTGCAGGCCCCTATGCCTATAAAACAAATGATCAAAATGGCTGAAGATGTAATTACTCTGATCAGGGGTAGCCAACCCCCCCCCCCTCTTCTAAGAGGCCTGGGCAAGACATTGATTATGAATCTTCTGAACAGGATTCTTTTTCTTCTGGCTCTTCTAATGAACAGGAATTGTCTATACCTACTTATGAGGACTCTGATGCAGAAGATTCCATTCCTTCTGCTTCTCCCCCTAAGGATTTTTCTTTTGGGGGAACTACATACCTTAAGGGAACATTTTCACTGGGAAAGTCAGGATTTCTCTGAATCTAAAAAGAGACTTAGGGATTTTCTTCTCCCTCAGCATAGACCTTTGTCTATACCTCCTGTTCTAGACATTGTTGTTTGTTTTTTCAGAATCTAGTATGGCTCCTGATTCTCTGCCTCCGGCTCCTTGTAAGCCAGGCAGATACAACAGGGTTCCTGACTCCGACAAATTCCTTTTCAAAAATCCTGTTTCAGATCCTGAAACCATTTCTCAGGGTCCCAAGGGCATTAAGGCGTCTACTGCTAAAAATCCTACCCCTTCTGATAGAGATTCCAGGTCGCTGGATAGATGGGGTAAGAAAGTTTACACTTCTGCAACCTTGGCAATCAGGGCTTTAAACTGTCAATTTCATATGCTAAAATATCAACAGCATATCATGGGACTGCTTAAACAGAAAATGTTAATTTCTGACTGTGTGGAAAACAAAGATTTACAGAATTTATTGCATTCAGCTGAACAAGTTGGAAAACATACTTTGCAATGTGGTTTTGATTATTTGGAAGCCTTTTGCAGGGCTGCTGTATATGCTAAAAAGGCATGCTTGGCTCAAAGAGCAAACTCTGCCTGATCATGTTAAAGCAAAATTGTTGGATTCTCCTTTACAACAGGACCGTCTCTTTGGTAATAAGGCTGAAGAAGTTTTAAAAAAGATGGAAGATAAAACTAAATCTATGCAAACTGTGAAAAATTTCTTACAAGTGCAGCTTCCAAGATTTAGTAGACATTGGCCTACTAAGAACTGGTCCTTTCCAGTTCCTTCGAGAGCCACTCTATTCAAACTCAGACATTCTAAAGGCTTCATGTTTCGGTCACAAGGGACGTTCAGATCAAAACAATGGGGTGCCTCCTCTTCCAATTCTGGAAACAAGACACCCCCCTATGGTAAGCAGTCTCAATGACTTCCCTTTACACTTACCAAGCACTTAACTTTTTGCTGCCCCTTTGGGGGGAAAACTGGCTTGCTCTCGCAAGCAACTGGCAACTTATAACCCAGGACAAATGGGTTTTAAATATAGTATCCCAGGGATACAGATTTCATTTCCACACGCTGCCAATTCCAAACGAATGGCCAGACCTGCCCCCAAATCAGTGGGCAGAGGCCCAGAAACAAGTACATTCCCTCATGAGCATGGGGGCCATTCAACCAATACCAGAAGAGGAAAAGGGACAAGGTTTCTATTCAAGACTTTTCCTGGTACCCAGAAAAGACAAATCATGGCCTCCAATTCTGGACTTATCTACTCTAAACACCTTTCTGGACATTCCAAAATTCAAGTTGTTGACTCTTCAGTTACTTCCTATGCTAGGCAAAGATGCCTGGTTGGCAACTCTAGATTTAAGAGGCTTACCTGCATATCCCAGTCAAGGAATCTTGCAGAAGATACTTCCGCTTCAAAGCAGGCTATTTGCATTACCAGTTCTCTGCACTGCCCTTTGGCTTATCTACTGCGCCCAGGATTTTTACAAAGTGCCTGGCTCCAGTAATTGCAATTTGCAGGCAAAGAAATATTCAAATGTATCCATACCTGGACGATTGTCTAATTCAGGCAGAAAACAAGGACACTTCTAAACCATCTGGTGTGTTGAAAATGGTTCTAACTTGTCTAGGGTACACTATAAACTAAAAGAAATCACAACTGGTACCCACTCAAAAATTATATTCCTGGGTGCAAGCTTGAAAAAAACTACCCAGATGGCTTTCTTATGCCAGAGAAGCAAATTCATTTGGTGACTTACTTCAAACAGGTGGCCACAACAACCCTGTTTTCTGCATGGCAAATACTGCAAGCCTTGGGGTTCATGGTCTCCTGCATTCTTCTAATTCCATATGGAAGACTGCATATGAGGAAACTTCAGTGGTACCTAAAAAGTCTATGGAGTCAGCATTGTCACAGCCTGGAAACAATGATTCCTATCATACCTTGCCTGCAACTAGAGTTCCTATTTTGGGCAGAGGCCAGCCAGCAAAAGAAGGGACTGCCATTCACACCACCCCCTGCTGCCCAAACCCTAACTATAGACTCATCAGACTATGCTTGGGGGGCACATCTGGCAGGGAAGTGCATTCAGGGCAAATGGAGCCCAAATCAAATGCACCTTCATATCAATCAAAAAGAAATGCTAGCTGTACAGAATGCTCTGACAGCTTTCAAGGACTACCTTCATCCAGGACAATTAATGATAGACAGACAACACCAACGGCCTTTACCTATCAAGTACAACTACAAGCTCAATTCCTGCCAGGAAAGCTGAGTACCCTGGCAGACGAACTAACCAGAAATCTCATGGACCTACACGAATGGAAACTGGAACCATGGATTTTTAACATGTTGACATGCAAATGGGGGAGCCCAGACATAGATCTTTTTGCCTCGCCCCAGAACTATCAGTTGGACAAATTTTGCACAAGAACTCATCACAAAAAAGCCTGGAAAGTGGATGCTCTATCCTTCAGCTGGAAAAAACTATCCATCTGTGCCTTTGCCCCTCTGCCTCTGCTCTCCAACGTTCTACTAAAAGTCAAACAGGACAAACCAAAAATTATTTTGATTGCTGCAGACTGGCCTCGCCAACACTGGTACCCACTCCTGCGCAATATGTCACACCTTCCACTGTGGCACCTGCCCCAGACCCCTTACTGTCTCAGCAGAACAACCAAATTTTGCACACTCAGCTCCAAACTTTGAATATTGCAGTGTGGTTAATCAACTAAATTCACCCTTAGCATCCCTCAGCAAACCTGAGATGGATGTCATTTTGGAGGCGAGAAGGCCTACTACTAGAAAATCTTATGCTGACAAATGGAAAAGATTCTGTGCCTGGAATCAATCTCATGGGATAAGCACAGCAGTGCCCAACATTCCTCAGATTTTACAATACTTAACTGAGATGCTTCACAAGGGCTTGTCCTTTTCTTCCATAAAAATCCATGCCTCAGCCATTATAACTCATTACAACACAGAATCCCCCCTCTTCTCTCATCCTTTGCTAAAGCAGCATCTCAGAGGGGCCAAAACCTTGAGACCACCTAGGAGAGCTCCAACCCCTGCCTGGGACCTTAACTTTGTATTGGCGAAACTCTCTACCTCCTTTCGAGCCAGCTGCTACTGCAGACTTAAAATTTCTTTCCTGGAAAACAGCCTTCCTTTTAACAATCACTTCAGCTAGAAGGATTTCTGAATTTCAGGCCCTTATGGCAGTGGAGCCTTTCATCATCTTTCATGCGGACAGGGTGTCACTCAGGACCAGTCCATCCTTCATGCCCAAGGTGGTATCTAGTGTGGCTCTTAATCAGTCCATTTATTTGCCAACTTTCTTTCCCAATGCACAGAACAAGGGGGAGTGGATTCTGCATTAATTGGATGTACACAGACAACTTCGATTTTACTTGGACAGGACTAAATCTCGAAGAAAGTCTGAACAACTGCTGGTAGCATTTGCTGGAGGAGCAGAGGGGAAGGCTATTTCAAAGCAAACCATTTCTAAATGGATAAGCCATTGTATTCATTTCTGCTATAAGCACCATGGAAAACCTATCCCGCAGGGATCAGATCTCATTCCACCAGGGCTGCATCTACTTCTACAGCCTTTCTCAGAGGTAAGGTATTCCTACCAGGGATATTCTAGAAGCTGCTACCTGGAGTTCAATTCATACTTTCACCAAGCATTATCACTTAACAATTTTCTCTATATCCAGAGCTGGCTTTGCCACTGCTGTTTTGCAGGGCCTTATAGTCGGTCCTAATGCTGTATAAATCCATCCACCCAACCATAGCTTTGTGAATCTATCCAAATGTAATGACTGCAACAGTGAAACACAAAGAACATAGTACAGTTGTGTACACTTACCATAAATGTAGATGTTCGAGTGTATTCACTGTTGCAATCCTGGTTACCCTCCCTCCAGCCCCCTGTTTTTCTCTTGCTATAACTCTACTTTTTTTACTATACTTAAAAGCCTTTTTGGTGTATTTGCTTTTGTTTGGAGGTATAATTTTGTGTTTTTAATTACTTATATATTTTGCTCCCCATTTGGGGGGCACCTGACATCTGGGGCAAGAAAAACTGATGTAATGGCGTCGGCTGCATGTTTTATATCACTGACGACCTGACTTCATGAAGGAAGGGACAGCAACCGACCCAGGACCCAAGACTTTGTTAATCAGGCCGATTGAGGGCAACCTACCAGCAGATTACCCAAATGTAATGACTGCAACAGTGAATACACTCGAACATCTACATTTATGGTAAGTGTACACAACTGTACTTTTTGGGGTCTGAACGTGTAAAAGACATTGTAGCCTTGTTGCAGCTGGGGTGCTGTCATCGTCCTTGAACCAAATGAATGCACAGATATCAGCATCTTCCAAGGTGTGGAGTGCTTCTAGGGAGTTCAGTTTACTGTTTAATCTTCTCTAGCATTAAGCAGCATGACCTTGAGTTTGTCTAGTGGGTTTCTCTGTCAGAACTTTTGTTGTTTGGACATTGCCTAAAAAAGGCACTATGGGGGAGGCAACCATCTTTGCCAGTATCCGAAAGGCTTTTGGAGATAAGTGAAGGCCATCTCTGGCAAAGCAGCTATTATGCAGGGGAGGCTATGAGGGTATGGCAGTGGGTGATGTCTTCACATCATTTTCTGATAGCAGTGCACATCCCAGTGAATCCCAGTGCGTTAGTGAACAGACTGAGCAGATCCATTCCTGATGCCTCTTGAGTGGTCCCTAAACTCGGTAGAAGCAAAGGAGATTTTCAGTAACTCGGGGCAGCTTTGCTGAGATCATTTTTCATCCTATCTCATCATCAAATACAGAACTTACTTTGCCTTGATCCCTACACAGGTACAACCACTGAGGGGCGCTCTTGTCCATCATTGGCCCCAGGGACTCGTATATGCCTTTCTTCTTCTTCCACTAATGAACAAATTCTTGTGTAAAACAAGGATGTGCAAGGCCATAGTAATCCTTGTAGTCCCCTTTTGGCTTCAACAAACATGGTTCCCATTCTTGTGACTTCTACTAGTTAATCTTCCCTGGATGCTGGACTATTTTCCACATCTTTTTTCTGATCGATCTAGCTTACTCCTCCACATCAGTTCATGAAACTAACTCTCTGGTTCCTCCAATTTTAAGAATAGCCTGAGATGCCAGACTGTTCCCTGCAGTGGTTTACATTCTGACAGTGTTGCAGAAAGTTTCTACTACTAAGCTCTACCACAGTAAATGGAGAAGATTTTCCATATGGTCTAATTCTAGAGGTTGCAGACCTGTTCTGTTCCTACCATCTTAAAATTCCTTTCAGAATTATTTCATGCTTGCTCCAGCTGCTCTGCCATCAAAGTACAGTTAGTGGCCATCTGCAATTTCTGGGCAGGCATCGACATTTTCTCCATAGCTTTCCTTAAGATTTTGAAGGCCTTTTCAGACCATCTATTACAGATTCGATGCCTCCCTGGGACATTACTATTATGCTACAAACGTTGACACAGCCACTCTTTGAACCAACAGCAGATGTTAGATTTCTCTCTTAAAAAAATATTTTCCTGATGATGATTGCATCAGCCAAGAGAATTTCAGAATTACAAGCTCTTTCTGCTAAACCTCCATATCTGATCTTCCATAATGATAGTTACTTTGAGGACTAATCATTCTTTCCTTTCTAAGATGTTATCTGAATCAAACTTAAATAGATCTAGTCTTCTACCAGTTTTTTTTCCCCGAAGTTCTCAAATAAAGGGAAGTACATCTTGCATACATTAGTCATTCACCGGCAGTTACATTTTTACACACATAGAACAAGGGCCGTCAGGACATCTGATCAGTTGTTTGTGTCTTTCTCAAAATAGAAATTGGGAAAAGCAGTTTCAAAATTTACTTTATCCCATTGGCTCTCAAAATGTATTTCCTTGGTGTATACAAGGAAAAGATTACTGCTGTCATCCAAACCAAGGGCACACTCAACCCAACAGTAGTTGCGTCTACAGCATTTGCCAAATGACTTCCTATTGACATCTGCACAGCAGCCACTTGGTCAACATTACAGTTTTATTTCCCATTACAGACTAGATGAATAGTCATGATCTTGTTCATCCTTTGGCTCCACCATTTTCTGGAATGTTCTATTAATCCACCCAGGATTTGGTGCTTGGGAGTCTGTCCCACAGTCGAATGAGATGAATCTAGACATTATTAGATAACTTATGTACTTAACATAAAGATAGATTCATGCTTGTTCTTTGTCCAGTTCATTATCCTTCCCACCAACCTTCTCCAAATTATCCCTTCATCCTGGAGGACCAGGTTAGGATTGTAACTAGTTCTTTTAGGAGCTTATTTTGAGTTTATGGCCTTGGGACATGTTCTTTACTCATGTAGAATGTTATTAGTTGTTAGTCTAGTCTTCATGTAAACTAAATCTAATGTGTTGAGGTGGAGTGCAGAGAATTGTATGGGGAGAAGAGTCGAAACTGTGGAGCAAAGTCTTGATAATTGGTGCTGAGGTCGCATCCCATCTGATCAGACAACCCACAACTGAACCGGACAAAGACTAGATAACATGAATCAATCATTATGGTAAGCACGTAACTTTCGTTTTTGCACAAGATCAGCCAGGACTCTCCCAGTATCTTGCTGGTGACTCCCTTTTCGTCCAGACAGCATTGGCCCCCCTTCTGTCTCACTTGGCCAGGGGCAGTTAACACATATTAGCTCACCAGATGGGTCTACTCGCACAAGACATGCAATCTCTAGTCTGTCCTCACCTGTCCACTCTTCAACTGACAATGTGGGCGATGGGGGTTTTGATCCGTTTTAGGCCCCTCTTTTCTGAGGACATGCTCCAGGTTCTCCAGGAGGCCAGGAGACCCACTACTAGAAAAGCATGTATGTCTGAATGGAAGAGATTTCGGTCTGGTGCCTCTCTTGCTATCAGGATCACTTGTCTATGGATGTTCTTATGGTTCTCTGTCACTTGTGTGATCATCTTCATGCTGAGTTGACATACTTTTCAGCTAAAGCTCACCTGTTAGCAGTTTCTGCTTGTCTGCCCTTGCATTCTCCTCTGGCCTCTAGTTTTGAGATAAAACAGTTTCTTAAAGGCATCCTTTATATTAATCCCCCCCAGGAAGCCTCTTCAGTCTTCTTGGGACCTCACTTTTGCAGTTTAAAAATTGACGCAGGCTCTTTGAGTCCTCGTCTTCAGTTTTCTTACAACATTGTAATGGGAAGACTGTTCTTCAGGTTCTTACTTCAACCAATAGTGTCTCTGAACTTCAGGCTCTCGTGGTTCCTCATTTTTCAGTTTTTCATAGAGAGAGGGAGACTCTTCATACTAACCCTTTTATTCCCACGGTAGTCAGAGTTGTCTGTCTTAATATCTGGTTTCCTTCCCTTTTCCCTTCTTTGTAGCTTGCCAGTGACAAGGTTCTAAACACCTTGGATTTATGTAGGCAACTCAGATAGTTGGTTAAAATTAGTTATTCACAAATTTGAGCAGTTTTTTTGTTTCTTCTAATCCCAGAACTTTGGGGTTTGGCTGTTTCTAAGCAAGTTGTCTCCTCCTGGATTTCAAAGGCCATTTCCTTCAGGTATTCTTTTCATGAGAAAGCTTTCCTTTTCTGTAAGGACACATTCTACTAGGGCAGTTGCCTCCTCTGCTGCCTTATTCAATGGTCTGGATAACAGCTCTGTCCCTTGAGGCTGCTATTGGGTCCTTTGTACTTTCATTTAAACATTACAAGTCTGATGATGTTTCCAGGAACAGAGCAGGTTTTGCAGAGCTATCCTGCATGGGTTTGTGGAGGTTTCCTCTGTGCCTTTCTCTTCCCAGCTTTCTTCTTGAGCTGTTGTATAGTCCCTTGGGTGAATAATATTGCAACAGTGATATGGAAGGGCACAGTACAGTTGTGTAAAATCTTAACTGTAGATGCCCTTCTCTTTGTTGCAGTATTTGCTCCGTCTTTCCTTCCCTTTCTGTCCTGACTCTTGCCCAGTATTCAGTTTCCCTCCTGGTCGAGGGGCCCTTCTTCCTCCTTTATTTTTTCCTTTTTGGATGCACGTGCTCTGCCTTGTCACTGAGGTTTTTCTGTTCCTCCTGGGGCTTTTTTCAATTCTGAGTGTTGTCATCTGTACGTCACCTTTATGCCATACATCTTTTATAGGGAGCATGCATGTGACAGTATGGCACCTATAAGAGTTTTGAAGGTTTTGGTATACAGGCAGGACACTGGGCAGATGATCCTTTAGATGAAGAATGCTGCAAAAGTGTGAAAAAAGGACATCCACTGTAATGGTTAGATTTTACACAACTGAACCTATCACCATTGCCCCTTTCCACCTGCAAGACTAATTGTTCACTTTCTGGGTCTAATAAAATCCACAGTCCTCATGGCTCCATTGGCCAGATTTTACTTGTGTGTTTCAGTGGACCCTAGTGGTGCAATGGTCCCACTTTTACCATCCACTTCATGGCAAGATTTGGTTTCCTCAAGATTTTTCAAGCAACAAACATCCTGCTGGATAACATAATTTCACTGAGTAATACAGGAGTGTTCATTCCTTATGGACCACCCCCCGGCAGTAATGATGGATGCATCCCTGCTAGGGTGGGGGGCATTTCAAAGGAGAGTCCAGGTCATTTGGTCACACAAAGTGGTTAGTCTTCATATCAATTTCCTGGAGATAAGGGCAGTTATCTTAATGTTGCAGGCCTTTCAGGATGTTCTCTGCAAGGGTGTGATATCAATGCAGACTGACAATATTTCTGTAGACTGGAACATCAACAAACTGGGAGGAACTTGCTTCTATCCCTTGTGTCAAGAAGCCATGAGAGCCTGACAGTGGGCGATGTTTTAATGTTTTCTAATAATGCATATCCTGTGGCCATCCAGTGTACTGGCAGACAAGTTGAGTCTATCTGTCTTGATGCCTTAATAGTGTCCATCAGTCCAACAGTGACATCTTCAGTTTGCAGCCTTTGGGGCCAACCGTGCTGCATCCTGTTCGCATCCCATGTAAACAACAAATGCAGTGGATACTTTGCCTGGATCTCTCTGCAGGGACGGTGACCGAGGGGTGTTCTAGTCCACAGTTGCCCACCAGGTGGTGTCTCTGCCTTTCTGCCATTGCCCTTTTCTGGCCTTGACAAATGAGATTTCTCTTCCTGTTGTCTCTACTAGTACATCCTCCATAGATGCTGAACCATTATGCAGGTCTAACAATGCATCTGTCCAGACTGCCTCCTCTGGACCATAAAGCCGTGAAGTTAACTTCTTGGTTCTTCCAGTTCTAACCTTAGCCAGAGATTCCAGGCTTCCATCTTCAGTTGTATGGATTATTTCAGCATCTCAAAAGCTGACTACTGCAAAAATATACCATAGCAAATAGAAGCAATTCTCCTTTTGGGTTATGTCCAGGAGTTTAGAGCCCCCTTCTCTGCTCCCATTCATTCCATTTTAGAATTCTTGTGGGAACTTTTCCACAGTGGCTCCAGTTATTCAACGGTCAACGTGCAAATAGCAGCCTTCTCAAGTTTCCTTATCAGCCGTAATGAGAATTCTGTCTCTCCTTAGATTCCTTTCAATAAGGCTTTAGAGATTCTTTTCTCCTATGGTCTCCTGTCAGAGACTTGGTGCCTCCATGGGATATTACCATCATGTTACGAGCACTGACTCAACTACCTTTTGAGCTGGCAGCATCATTTGATCTAAAATTTCTGTCTTGTAGTTTTTCTAGCGTCAGTTACTTCAGCCAGGTTTTAGAGTTGCAAGCACTTTTTCCTGCATACCTCCGTATTTGATTTTTCACAGACAGTTTCCTTGAGAACCAGTGCATCTTTCATTCCTAGTGTCATCCAAAGTTAATTTAAATTGATCAATTAACCTACCAGTATTTCAGAAAATTTTAAACAAAGGTGAATGCATGTTACATATGCTAGATGTGCACCACCAGATGGGATTCTGTCTTCATAGGACCAAACCATTTAGAAAATCAGACTAGTTTGTGGCATTCTCAAAACCCAAACTAGCCATACCAGTGGCTAAAGTGACTGTCTAGATGTTATCCAAATGCATTTTCTTCATTTACAATAAAATGGCTGGTCTTTACAATCTAAACGTAAGGGTCATTCCACAAGGGCAGTGGCCATTTAAATAGTCTTTGCCAGTAGATTAACCATTGAAAACTTGTGAAGCAGCTGCTTGGTCAACAGTTGAGATATTTTATTGTATTTCAAACTGGATGAATGGTCTTGATCATTTCTCCTTTGGCTCCACCGTCCTCAAGAATGTCCTTCCTTGATACCACCCTGGTCCCTATTCTTGGGAATCTGTCCCATAGTTGAATTGGGTGAAAATAGACAACACTGAATACAGACGTTGTGTACATAATAACGATACATTCATGCTGTCTGATTTTCTTCTGGTTCAATCTTCCTCCCACCTGCCCCTTCCAAATGATCACAGGTAGGCTTCTGATGACTGGGTTGTCTCTTGCATGTCCTGCATATGAGCGGTTCTTGCTGCCCGTTTCCCATAATTCAGCAAGCTTTTCTTTCCTATAGTTGGGGATTATTTTTTGACAGGGTTTTTATGATTGATATATGCATGTACTGATATGGATATACTTTCTGATTGGGTGGGGGACAAACTCGATCTGAGGTACTGATGTGGAGCTCAGGAAATTATGGGTACTGGAAGATTCAGAGCCCTGGAACTGAAGAACTTTAGAATCGGTGTCACGGTTGGATCAGACAACCCGTAGTTGAACAGGACGAAAATCAGACAGCATGAA
Source organism: Protopterus annectens (assembly GCF_019279795.1). NCBI lineage: Eukaryota > Metazoa > Chordata > Ceratodontiformes > Protopteridae > Protopterus > Protopterus annectens. The sequence goes on along the minus strand of NC_056748.1, from coordinate 160,374,104 downwards.
TCTGTCATTGTCAGTACATAGGTTTTTGTTTATGGCTTTCCTGGGTTTATGTCCAAACCCTCTCTTCTTTTTAAATACAAAAGTAATCTCTCCCAACTCATGGCAACCAGAAAGCAAATAGATAGCAGTAGGGGGGACAACAAGAAACAAAGATGTATTCCAAAAAAAGGGGCAGTCCTAGTACTTCAGAATAACTATGGCAGTATTCTATCCCACATGCCTTCCTGTCCGGTCGCAGTCAGTTGAAATCTGTTCAGGAGCTGTACGTACCTTTTTTATTGTAAGAGGGTTTCAAACTCTTGGGTGCAGAGATTGGTTCAGGAAGGTTACATTTTTGATTGGCTGCAGCTACCTCCTTTCAGTGGAATTCGTCCTCACCCTTGATACAAACAGATTTTCCTCAGTTGTTTCATCTCGTATTCACCGTAGGAGTCAGTAGAACCATTGACTTCAGATCAATGGGGCAAAGGTCTCTATTCCAGAAAGCTTCTGGTACCGAAGAAAAAGCTTTCTTGGATGCCAGATGTTCTTCGTGTTTCACTGTTGCAGTCATTACATTTGGGTAATCTGCTGGCAGGTTGCCCTCAGTCGGCCTGATTAACAAAGTCTTGGGTACTGCGTCGGTTGCTGTCCCTTCTTCCATGACTTCAGGTCGTCAGGGGTATAAAACATGCAGCCGATGCCATTATAACAGTCTTTCTTGCCGTGCGGTGCCCGAAGCAGTTCGCAAGTGCCGGTTGGCTGACTCTTGAAATTTTCATTTTCGAGTTTCAGAACCGAAGTCTTCAACTTAAAGCTAAGTACCCCGTTGGGGAAACTTTTTCTTGCTCCTTACCGATGTCAGTAAAAGTTAATAATTGCATTACTTGTGGAAAGCAAATACCTCATAAAGATTTTAATTCGTACTGTATTCCTTGTCTAGGCCCTGACCGCAACGTACCTTGCTGTCGGTTTTGTGCTTTATTTAATCAGCACACTATCCGTCGTCTGTACATTTTTGCCTCTAAATATTTCGGTTCTCTGTTTAATTATCCAGAAATGAAGTCAGTTAGCCATCCAACTACTGGAATTCTGAAAAAATGCAAAGATAAAGACAGAGACAGGCCGTTGAGGTCCAAAACTACCGACAACGCTTCTAAGCCAGTCGCCAGTTCGCCGGTACTCAGTGAGGTGCTTTTGCAGCCCCTGATACCCACTAATTCTGACTCGCAGGCCTCTACTGAGACCCATTCAGAGTCCGGTATACCGCGAAATGCTTCACATATGGAACCCGCGGATGTCTCTACCTTGGATGGGTCCAGAGCCGCTGTGCAGGCACCGGCTTCTGAGGGTGTATTCAGGCCTACAGACTTGCATATTAAACCGACTCCACCTTCTATACTAAGGCCTAAATCTCCATCTGTCTAAAAACCAACGCCCAGACCACATGTTCAGGCCCCTATGCCTAAAAAACAAATTATCAAAATGGCTGAAGATCTTATTACTCTAATCAGGGTTAGTCAACCCCTCCCCCCCTTCTAAGAGGCCTAGGGCTGAGCTTGACTATGAATCTTCTGATCAGGACTCTGTTTCTTCTGATTCCTCTAATGACCTGTATTTGTCCGTACCTACTTATGAGGAATTTGATGCAGAGGATTCCATTCTCTCTGCTTCCCACCTGAGGACTTTTCTTTTGGGGAAACTTTACATACCTTAAGGGAGCATTTCCACTGGGAAAGTCAGGAATTTTCTGATTCAGAAAAGAGGCTTAGGGATTTCCTTCTACCTCAGCATGGGCCTTTGGCTATACCTCCTGTACTGCACATTGTTGATGTGTTTTCAGAATCCAGTATGGCCCCTGATTCCCTGCCTCCGGCTCATAGTAAACCTGACAGATACTACAGGGTTCCTGAGTCCTACAAGTTCCTTTTCAAAAATCCTGTTGCAGATCCAGAAACCATTTCTCAGGGGCCCAAGGGTATTAAGGCTTCTACTGCTAAAAATCCTACCCCTTCTGATAGAGACTCCAGGGCGCTGGATAGATGGGGTAAAAATGTTTATACTTCTGCAGCCTTGGCAATCAGGGCTTTAAACTCCCAATTTCATATGTTAAAATATCAACAGCATATTATTGGACTGCTTAAACAAAAAATGATGTTGATTTCTGACTGTGTGGAAAATAAAGATTTACAGGATTTATTGCATTCTGATGAACAAGTTGGAAAACATACTTTGCAATGTGGTTTTGATTTTTTTTAGAGGCCTCTTGCAGGGCTGCTGTTACTGGGTCTGTGCTTAGAAGGCATGCTTGGCTTAAGTAGCAATCTGTGCCTGATCATGTTAAAGCAAAATTGTTGGATGCTCCTTTAAATCAGGACCGCCTGTTTGGCAGTAAGGCTGATGAAGTTCTAAAAAAGATGGAAGATAAAGCTAAATCTATGCAAGCTGTAAAAGATTTCTTACAAGTGCAACCTCCAAGATTTAGTAGGCACTGGCCTACTAAGAATTGGTCCTTTCCAGCTCCTCTCACGCCAAACCCAGACACACCAAGAGCACCAGGTTTCAGTCCCAGGGGACTCTCAGAACTAAGCAATGGGGGGGGGCCTCCACTTCCAAATCTGGAAATAAGACACCCCCCCTATGGTAAACAGTCTCAATGACTTTCCTTTAAAATTACCAAGCACTTACCTTTTAGCAGCCCGTTTGGGGGGAAAGATTGCTCTTCATGCAAAAAAACTGGAAACTCATAACCTAGGACAAATGGGTTTTAAATATAGTGTCCCAGGGATACAGATGTCATTTCCACACGTTGCCAACACCAAATGGGTGGCCAGACCTGCCCCCAAATCAGTGGGCAGAGGCTCAAAAACAAGTACTTTTCCTCTTAAACTTGGGGGCTATTCAACCGGTACCAGAAGAGGAAAAAGGGCCAAGGTTTCTATTCCAGGCTTTTCCTAGTACCCAGAAAAGATGTGATCATGGTGTCCAATTCTGGACCTGTCTACTCTAAACACCTTTCTGGACATTCCAAAATTCAAGATGCTGACTCCACCAGTTACTTCCTATGCTAGGCAAAGATGCCTGGATGGCAACTCTAGATTTAAAAGCAGCTTACCTGCATATCCCAATCAGGGAATCTTGCAGAAGATACCTACGCTTCAAAGCAGGCTAATTGCATTATCAGTTTTCTGCACTGCCCTTTGGCTTGTCTACTGCACCCAGGGTATTCACAAAGTGCCTGGCTCCAGTAATTGCATTTTGCAGGCAAAGAAATATTCAAATATATCCATACCTGGACGATTGTCTAATTCAGGCAGAAAACCAGGCCATACTTCTAAATCATCTGGCGTTTGCAAAAAGAGTTCTAACTTGTCTGGGGTACACCATAAACAAAAAGAAATCACAACTGGTACCCTCTCAACAGATTACATTCCTGGGTGCAAGTTTGAACACAACTGCCTAGATGGCTTTCCTCACGCCAGAAAAGCAAATTCATTTGGTAACTTACTTCAAACAAGTGGCCACAAAAACCCTGCTATCTGCAAGACAAATACTGCAATCCTTGGGGTTCATGGCCACCGGCATTTTTCTAATTCCATATGCAAGAATGCATATGAGGAAACTTCAGTGGTACTTAAAAAGTCTATGGAGTCAACATTGTCACAGCCTAGAAACAATGATTCCTATCATACTTTGCCTATGCCTGGAGTTTCTATGGTGGCAGAAGCCTGCCACCAAAAGAAGGGACTGCCATTCACACTACCTCCTGCCGCCCAAATCCTAACTACAGATGCATCAGACTATGCATGGGGGTCTCACCTGGCAGGGAAGTGCATTCATTGAAAATGGATCCCAAATCAAATGTACCTACATATCAATCAAAAAGAAATGTTAGCTGTACAGAATGCTCTGACAGCCTTCAAAGGACTACATTCTTCCAGGCCAACTAATGGTAAAGACGGACAACACCACGGTTTTGAGGTACATAAACAAGCAGGGGGATATACATTCCTACCACCTCTGCAGACTAGCCATGGCATTGTGGAACACTGTCTTGAGCTACCAAGTGCACCTACAAGCTCAATTCCTGCCAGGAAAATTGAATACACTGGCAGATGGACTAAGCAGAAATCTCATGGACCCACACAAGTGGAAACTGGAACCACGGACTTTCAACATGTTGACAAGCAAATGGGGGAGCCCAGACATAGATCTATTTGCCTCCCCCCAGAACTACCAGTTGGACAAATTTTGCACAAGGACTCCCCACAAAAAAGCCTGGAAAGTGGATGCTCTGTCCTTCAGCTGGAAAAAACTATCAGTCTACACCTTTCCCCCTCTGCCCTCCAAAGCTCTACTAAAAGTCAAGCAGGACAAACCAAGAATGGTTTTGATTGCTCCAGGCTGGCCACGCCAACACTGGTACTCACTCCTGCGCAGTGTGTCACAAATATCTCCATGGCACCTGTCTCAGACACCTTCCTTGCTGTCTCAGCAGGAGAACCAAATTCTGCACCCTCAGCTCCCCAACATTGAACCTTGCAACTTGGCTAATCACTTAAATTCACCCTTAGCATCCCTCCGCAAATCTGTGATGGATGTCATCTTGGAGGCGAGATGACCTAGTACTAGAAAATCCTGTGCTGACAAATGGAAAAGATTCTGTGCCTGGAACCAATCTTTAGGGATGAGCACAGCAGCACCCAATTTTTGAGATGCTTCACAAGGGCCTGTCTTTTTCCTCTATTAAAATCCACGCTTCAGCTATTTCAGCTCACTATAACACAGAACCCCATCCCTCTTTTCTCATCCCCTGCTCAAGCAGTATCTGAGAGGCAAAGAACCTGAGACCACCCAGGAGAGCTCCTACCTCTGCCTGGGACCTTAATTTTGTTTTGGAGAAGCTCACTGTACCTCCTTTTGAGCCAGCTGCTACTGCAGACTTTAAATTTCTTTCTTGGAAAACAGCCTTCCTTTTAGCAATCACTTCAGCTAGAAGGATATCTGAATTACAGGCCCTTATGGCAGTGGAGCCTTTCATCATCTTTCATGCGGACAGGGTGTCTGAGGACCAATCCATCTTTCATGCCCAAGGTGGTTTCCAGTGTGGCTCTTAATCAGTCCATTCATTTGCCAACCTTCTATCCCAATCCACAGAACAAAGGGGAACTGATTCTGCATTCCTTGGATGTGCGCAGACAACTTAGATTCTACTTGGACAGAACTAAATTTTGAAGAAAATCTGAACAATTGTTTGTAGCATTTGCTGCTGAGGCAGAGAGGACGGCTATTTCAAAACAAACCAATTCTGAGTGGATAAGCCATTGCATTTATTTCTGCTATAAGCACCAAAGAAAACTTATCCCCCAGGGGATCAGATCTCACTCCACCAGGGCTGCATCTGCTTCTGCAGCCTTTCTCAGAGGTGTTCTTGCAAGGGATATCCTAGAAGCTGCTACCTGGCGTTCTGTACATACTTTCACTAAGCATTATCATTTACCAATTTTCTCTAAATCCAGAGTTGGCTTTGCCACTGCTGTCTTGCAGGGCCTTATAGCTGGTCCTAATGCTGTATAAATTCCTCCTCCCAACCATAGCTTTGGGAATCTACCCAAATGTAATGACTACAACATTGAAACGTGAAGAACATAGTACAGTTGTGTACATTTACCATAAATGTAGATGTTCGAGTGTATTCACTGTTGCAGTCCTGGTTACCCTACCTCCAGTCCCCCGTTTTTCTCTGACTATGCCGCTACTTTTTTACTATGCTTAAAAGCCTTTTTGGTGTATTTGCTTTTTGTTGGAGGTATATTTTTGTGTTTTTTAATTTTATTTGCTCCCCATTTGGGGGGACACCTGACATCTGGGGCAAGAAAAACTGAAGTAATGGCGTCAGCTGCATGTTTTATACCCATGACGTCATGGAAGAAGGGACAGCAACCGATGCAGGACCCAAGACTTTGTTAATCATGCCGATTGAGGGCAACCTGCCAGCAGATTACCCAAATGTAATGACTGCAACAGTGAATAAACTCAAACATCTACATGTATGGTAAGTGTACACAACTGTACGTTTTAATCTTTCCTTCCTCAATCTGTAAGTGGAAAGGAACACTATTTAAAATGCTGACCCTTAAAACTCTTAGCCTTCTCTCTGTTATAACATAAGACCTAAAGAATGCATACCATCACATTTCTGTAGCCACAAGCTTCAAGAAATTTCTCAGTGTCTCTGTATTTAAATTCCATTATGATTTCTCTGCATTGTAAACACCCTTGGAGCTGTAGACAACCCAAAGTGTCTAGCTTCAGATCTGAAGTAGTTTACTTCATTTGATCTTCAACCTGTGGGTTTCAGATCCAAATTGGATCTGACACTGCCACATTTTCCAGCTACTGATCCGAGCTCCCAGCTCCTCTCCTTACCCATAATGTCCCTTGTTTCCTTCCTGCCTTCAGATCTCGTTTGCTGCTAGTGAAGCAACAAGCGTGGTCCGAGCTCTTAGCGTTAGTTGGGTCTTTGTTAGTAGAATTCTTTGATTATTTATTTATTTATTTATTTTTTTGTGATGATCTCTCTCTTTTTTTTCTTTCTTTTCCTTTTCCTCCCGCAACTGTCTTCAGTCAAAAAAAAGTTTTTCTTTCTGCTTCTTTTCTGTTTTTTTTTATCACTCGCATGTGTGTGTGGGCCTGTTTAGGGATGTCAGTAGCCCCTAAATCAATTTTCAGGAAATGCACAGTGTGTGGCTATAAGCTTTCCCCTGCAGATGGCCACACTGTGTGTTGTGTGTTTGGGAGCAGCGCACCTTCAGACTTCCTGTCCTATCTGTGCTGGGTTCAACCCAGAGCACTGAAGGAGAGGACGGACAATCTAATTCTAAAAGGCCTACTTCCCTCAATGGGGACAGTAGTACTTCCATCACCCTCCAGGGGAACGGCAGCAGCTGCATCATCTTCTTCCTCCCCGTCCTCTGGGACCCAAACTCCTGCCAAGAGGTCCGGGGAGGGAGAGAAGGCCAAGAAGGACAAGCCAAGAAAGCGGTCCCCCTACTGCTCTGTTCAGGCAGGTCCACCACTGGAAAGTGAGGTCTCCAACCAGGCCTGAGTCTCCTCTGCTACGGTCTCCTGGATTCTCCCCTGAGCTGGTGGAAACCTTTATCCGGTCCCCAGTTAGGTCTTCTACCTACCAGCTTTCCAGACCTGTTTCGTTGGTATCTTCTTCCCGCTCCTCCTGGAGCTTGAGCAGAGTGGAGATTGACAAGATGATGCGGAAATTTATCTGCACTTAAATCCAGATGGGGGTCTTGCCTGCACCCTCTCCCTCTAGAGGGGAGAGTTTGCAGCCTTTCTTTTCACCCATAACTCCTTTTCCGATCTGACCTTCAGTTTGAGTCCTTGGATTCGAGGACCCTTGGGGTCGAGGCTGATGGTTCCATGTACCTCAACACCAGCCGTTGTCTTGAGCATGTCTGATCCAAGCTCTCGGAACCATAGTCTCTGGGTTGGATCTGAAGGGGGTGCTGCCTGCTCCAAGCATTTCGGAGCGCAGTATCCCTTTCGGCATCTCTGTTCCTAGAGCCTCTGCTCTCACTCCCTTGTCTGTTTAGAGGGGGATAGCCCCCACTGGTATCTCTCCTGAAGTTAATTTCCCTTTAGCCATTGACATGGTGGAGAAGGTTCTCTTGGTTTTGAGACCATTGACCATCTCGTCCTCAGACTCCGTCCATACCCCCTCAGCTTTGGGTGCTGTCCCGACCATCTTGCCATCTCAGGGGCAGCCCTTGACCCCGTCCTTCCTCAGCAGGCTCCCCCACAGGAGCAACGGGAAGTTTGCGAGTCATCTTCAGAGAGTCCCACTGAGGAGGTCCCTCACAAATGGATGTGTAAGAGGAGGCACTTGGACTCTGCACCAGAGCCCCTCACTGAAGACACTGACTTGGAGGAGGGTGAAGGTTCCCCAAGGTCACCCCCCCCCCAGAGGATGCCTTCTTTGGAGACATCATGGAATTCCTCTGCCAGAGAAGGGGGGTGGTCTGCCCCAAAACCTGACTCTGAGTCAGTGTTATTGAAGGTGTTTTGCATGGGCCCATCTACCCCTTGGGTGTCCCCTCCTGCGGATCCTTTAGTGGACCTTATTACATCTAGGACATGGAAGGAACCGGGCACCATAGAGCCTATCCCTAAGCGAGCGGACAAGGTCTCGAGTCCCCCATCGGACAGGACGTGCTGGAGTAAGGGGTCCCCAGTCGATACTATGGTTGTGGCAGCCACCACCAAGTTGGAGCTCGCGCAAGAGACCTCCACTGTTCATCCTCCTGATGGAGAATCAAGGGCGATAGACTGTTTTGGGAAGCTTGTGTATGCTTCAGCGACCTTCTCAGTAAGGGCTTGACTGTGGCTTTAATTCTTTGATCCCTTTAAGGAGCATTCAGAAATACCCTTATGATGGTTCTTCCCTTTTTGGGAAATCTGTTTGAGACTGTGGTCCAGAGTGAGAAGGATGGGAAGACATTGTCTGCCATTGGAATCTGCTTGTCCTTCCCTCAAAGATCCTTTTCCAGGAATCGGCGAGGGACAAAAGTCGTGGTTCTGGAAGTCATAGGCATTTTCCCAGGACATGCCAGACTCTGCATTTCCCCAGAGGCAGAGGGAGTTATGACAGTCGCTGCCCTAGATGCATAGGGGGTCCTAGAAATTTCTGGCCCCGAGAACTCTACTTGGAGAAACCTGGGCAGCAGCCCTGAAGGATTGCCCGACTGCTGATCTCTGGAGGCAGTCGAGGGTCATCTGTCACTACACCCAGCAACATGGGAGTTCATTACAAGAGATCGCTGGGTGTTGCAAATTATATCCAGAGGATATTTCATCCCATTCAAAGCACCACCATGACTGAAGAAACCCCTCTCAGATGTCCCACCCACACAAAGGGAGGAAACGGCACTAGAAATAAAAAAGCTGCTAAACAAGATGGTCATCCAACCTGTCCCCCTAGACCAATCCGGATCAGGCATTTACTCCAAGTTCTTTTTAGTGCCAAAGAAAACGGGGACCTCAGACCTATCCTGGATATGTCCACCTTGAATCTGTCAGTAGCCAGAACGAAATTCCGAATGGTCACTCTTCTGTCCATCCTGCCCTGTCTGCAGGCAAACGATTGGATGTGTTCGATAGACCTCCAGGACGCATACTATCACGTCAAGAAGGACAGGCACTCTGACTCCTCTTCTGGCTAGGAGCCAGTAATTATCAGTTCAGAGCCCTTCCAGCCCCCGGGGTGTTGACCAAAGGTGATGGTGGTAGTAGCAGCTCACCTGAAGCTTCAGGGTATTCAGGTTTTCCCTTACCTGGATGATTGGCTCTTTACAGCCCCTTCCAAACATCTACTTTGTCAGGCCAGGGACTTTTTTTTTTTTTCCTCTAGCAAACAAACTGGGCATCACCATCAGCCAAAACAAATCTTAACTGGCCCCAGTTCAGATTTTAGACTTCATCGGGGCTCGGTTGAGCACCGTTCAAATTTGTTTTCCTCACCCCGGACAGGATACGCAGTTTGAAGATGCATGTCCTGTATGTCCTTCAATTCCAAGTTCAGACAGCAGAAGCAGTTCTAAGAGCATTGGGGTCTATGATGGCCATGACAACCTGTTACCTTTAGCACGCCTTCATTTGCAAATTCTGCAGTGTGCTGTCACGGTTCAATGGTTCCTGTTAGATCTACCTTTCTCACCCCATTTGAATCAGGGACTCTTTGTGGTGGATTCAGTCCCCGGACCTGCTAAAGGGATGTCCTTTTCTTCCAGCCTTTCCCAAAGCCACGGTGACCACAGATGCCTCCCTGCTAGGGTGGGGGGGGTCATTGCTTTGGAAGGACAGTTCAAGGCACGTGGTCCCCCATCTGAGACCAATTTGCAAATCAACGTCATGGAGATGAGGCTGGTGGTTCTTGCATTACAGGCCCTTCATGCTCATCTTCCTCTAGGAACAATCGCAATTCAGACTGACAGTATGTCACTGGTCTGGTATATCGACAAACAAGGGGGAACCAATTCTTATCCCCTCTGTCGTGAAGCCATGAGTGTGTGGGAATGGGTGATCTCCACCAGCTGTTTTCTAGTAGCAATGCACATTCTGGGACAGTCCAACATTCTAGCGGCCAAGCTCAGCAGATCTATCCTGATGCCTTACAAATGGTCTCTGAATCCTTCAGTGGTGGAACAGATCTTTCAAAAGTGGGGGTCATCCTTGCTGCAGTCTCTTTGCGTCTCCTTCCAATGTGAAATGCAACAAGTTCTTTGCTCTGATTCCCCCCTTGAGGGGGAAGCTCCCAGAGATGCACTAATTCATGCCTGGCCTCTCGGGCTTCTTTATGCTTATCCTCCGTTACCCCTTATGTCGAAGTTTCTTCAGAAAGCTCACAGGCTGGAGAGCTCTGGTATCCTCATCGCCCCATTCTGGCCTCGCCAAGTTTGGGTTCCCTCTCTATGGTCTCATCTACTAGTTCTAGTTTAATCTTGGACTTCTGCGAGAGAGTAACTATGGATTTTAGGGCTCATAGCTTCTATGAGTCTCATGATTCCTCTTACTGTATTACATAACAGAGAAATTCAGTTTTTTGTGGACCCAACAGTTTCATCCTCTGAAATTTTAGATTTCAATTTTGGGCATTATAAAGGAACTGCAGTGATGGAGATAGCAAATGGTTTTAAATCCATGCTTCCCCTTCTCTCCTCATTTCCCAATTCGATCTGTTAGAACAGATACCTTGCATTTTGCTTTGTGAGCAGTTTCTATGGGGGTAAAGGTATAAGGCCTGTGAAATGCTTCAGACAAACCAAAGCATATACATGTCAGAAATGTTGCCTGTAATCTAACCCTTAAAAATCTCTTCAGCTGTGTCCTTATGGACCTCTTCAGGTGGTAGGCAACACCAGTGTTGTGGTACAGACAAATGGGGCACTGTACCTTCTGTACAGGCTGGCTACAATAGCTTGGGACCTAGCCATGCAGGAGTCTTTAACTTGCAAAGCATCTTGCATTCCATCAGATAAAAATTTAATGGCAGACAAGTTGAGCAGGACCAAAGCAGACCTTAACAAATGGAAGTTTTGGTGTAGCAGTGGGGAACTGAATACTTCAAATAGTTCTGTTTGCTTGTTTTCAAAATAACCTGAACAAATTCTGCTCTATTACTTGTTGCAAGCAACCCTGAAAACAGATGCATTCTCATTCCTGTGATATTCGGGGTAATTTTGAAGATTTAGGAGGAGACTCCAAAAGTATTTGTGGTGCCTCACTTTTATCCCAAGCAGCATTGATTTTCCCTTCTTATGGAATTGGCCAAGGGCAATTACCAAACGTTCCTCCTAAACTGGACCTACTTCACAAGATGGGGGAGTTTGACACTCACCAGTCTCAAACTTCTTCAGCTGCGTAGATTCAATTTTGATTCCTTTTTGGCACCTCTTTTATGAGTACGTGCAGCAGGTACTAAAGGAGGCAAGAAAATCGGTTACTAGGAAATCTTAATTGAGAACTGGAAGAGATTTTCTAGTGGGTATTCAACAAATAACTTGGGTCCTTTCAAGGATTTTGGCACCTCTGGTTCTTAAATATTTGTGTTATTTCTGGCTTTTCTTATTCCATTATTAAAGTACATCTTGGACCCATTTCAGCATGTCTGCCTGTGGATTCTGCTTCTTCACCTCTCAGTCTTTGGTAAAATGGTTTCTGAAGGGAGTTTTACATCTTTAGCCTCTTAAAAACAGGTAGTTTCTTCTTGGGAATTTAAACTTTGTGCTGGAAATGCTAACTAAATCTCCTTTTGAAGCAGTTCATCAGGTTGATTTAAGGTTCATCACATGAAAAGCACTAGTCCTTTATTGCTCTGACATCAGCAGGTAGGGTATTTGCATTGCAGACTCTCTGGTGAACCCTATCTGGCTTTCCATAGGAATAAGGTATCATAAAGAGCAGGTTCCTCATTTATGCCCAAATTTGATGGTGTAATTGTTAAGCTCTAAAAAAAAAGTTTTCCTATGTTTTGTACAGATCCTCAAAACCAAGTAGAGAGGAATTCCTTTAAAAAGCTGCTATGTTTATTATTATGGGACAAAGACGAGAGAATCTGTGTCAGAATGGACTATTTGCAGGTTGTTTTCCTTTGTTGTTGCCTTTTGTTGTACCCACCGTGGTAAATCAGTTCCAGGCAAGTATGCATGCACATTCAGTGGAGTCCATGGAACCTTGGCATCTGTGATGGCATATTAGAAAGGGGCGAACACAGAAGCATTCTAGACACAGGAAATTGTTTTTCTATACATGTTTTTACATGTTTTAACAAAGCGTTACATACTTAATTCCTTTACCTGGTCCAGGGCTGGATTTACAAGGACCATTCTGCAAGGCCTCCTGGATCCTAATCCATCCTCCTCCCACTTGTTTGGCATTGGTAATCAACCCATATAGGCTCAAAGCTACTACAGCACTGAGAATGAACAACATAGTATAATTGTATAAGTTTCACTTACCCATAACAGTGGATATTAAAGTTCCTCACTGCTGGAGTACCTGCAACCCACCCACCATCACCCTTCTTCTGAATCTAGTTTATGGGATGTACAGTCTTTGTTTACATCTTTTTAGATGTTTGGGATGAGTATGCTGATGTTCTTCGTGTTTCAGTGTTGCAGTCACCAGACTTGGGTTATCCTGCCAGGGGTTAGCCCTCAGTCAGCCTGAATACCGGAGGCTTAGTATTTCTGTGTCTGTTACTGTTGCTTCAGGACTGATGTCAGGTCGTCAGTGGTATAAAAACAGGCAGCCGACGCCATTACATCAGTCTTTCTTGCCGAAGAGCCCGAAGCAGTAGCAGTTCGCACAAGTGCCAGTCGGCCGCTACCTACGTTTTTGTTTTTGAAATTGAAGTTGAAGTCTTCTAAAGAGAAGTACCTAGCCCTCAGTCAGCCTGAATACCAGAGGCTTAGTATTTCTGCGTCTGTTACTGTTGCTTCAGGACTGATGTCAGGTCGTCAGTGGTATAAAAACAGGCAGCCGACGCCATTACATCAGTCTTTCTTGCCGAAGAGCCCGAAGCAGTAGCAGTTCGCATGAGTGCCAGTCGGCCCCTACCTACGTTTTTGTTTTTGAAATTGAAGTTGAAGTCTTCTAAAGAGAAGTACCCCTTGGGGATCCTTTTTTCTTGCTCTAACCGATGTCAGAAAAAGTTAACAATTGTCTCTGCTGTGGAAAGCAAATACCACACCGAGATTTCCATTCTTAATGCATCACCTGTTTAGCCCAGACCACGACGTCCCTCGCTGCTGGTTTTGTGCTTTGTTCTATGCCCGAACTGTTCGTCGTCGGGCCCTTATTGTAGCTAAATACTTTCACTCTAGATCTCCATATTTTGAAATGGCTTTGGTAAGCCATCCGACTACTGATCTTCTGAAAAAACATAAGGATAAAGACAGAGACAGACCGCACAGGTCCAACACTGCCGACGATGCTTCTGTTAAGCTAGTCGCCAGTTAGCCGGTACTCAGTGAGGCGCTTTCACAGCCCTTGATGCCTGCTTCGATGGATTTGCAGGCCGTTACCGAGACCCATTTGGAATCCGGTATTCCACGAGATAACTCTTTGACTTCAGAACCTGCGGATGTTTCTACCTTGGATGGGTCCAGAGCCGCTGTGCAGGCACCAGCTTCTGAGGAAGTTCTTCACACTACCAATATTCGACACAAACTGACGACTTCTTTCGCGTCTTTAGTTCTTTCTAAATCTACTGAGTTTCTAAGGCCCAGAGTACGAGCTACGCCTAAAAAACAGACAACCCAAACTCGAGCGCCTGCTTCCTTGCCACAATCACAGATGCTTAAAATGGCAGAAGACCTTATGCTGATAAGGGGAAGCCAGCCTTCCCCTGCTAAAAGGAAAAGAGAGTTGTCCCCAGTAACTTTATCTGACCAAGAGTCCAACGACTCTTGGGTTTCTGTTTATGAAGACATACCCTTATCTGCTTATGAGGATTCACATGCAGAGGAATCCATTCCTTCTGCCTCTCCTCCAGAGGATTTTTCTTTTGGTGAAAACCTGCATACTTTGAGAGAGCATTTCCTTTGGGAATATTAGGATTATCCTCGGTCCAAAAAGAGACTCTGGGAATTTTTAGATTTACCTCCGCACAGACCCTTAGCTATCCCTCCTGTTCTGGATGTTGTGGATGATGTCTTCATGGAATCCAGTCTATCTCCTGATACTTTACGCCCCTCCTCGCAGGAAACCTGACAGATACTACAGAGTCCCTGACTCACACAGATTTCTTTTCAAGAATCCTACTGCTGACCCAGAGGCCATCTTCCAAGAACCTAAAGGAATAAAAGCAACTAGACCTAAGAATCCCACCCCCCTCGGACAGGGATTCCCGAGCGTTGGACAGATGGGGTAAAAAAGTATACACATCTGCAACTCTTTTCATTAGAGCATAAAATAGTCTGTTCCACATGCTGAACTACCACCAACATACTATGGAACTTATTAAGCAAAAATTATCTACCTTCCCTGACTGTGCAGAAAATAAAGAATTACAGGAACTTATTCATTCTGCAAGCCAAGTCAGCAAGCATAACCTGCAATGTAGGTTTGACGTCCTAGAAGCATCTTGCCAGGGCAGCAGTCAAAGGTTCTGTGCTTAGAAGGCATGCCTGGTTTAAGGAACAGACCTTGCCAGACCATGTCAAATCAAAATTATTGGACACACCTCTGAACAAAAACAATCTGTTTATCACCAAAGCAGAAGAGGTTTTAAAAAAGATTGAAGAAAAAGCTTATGTCTATGCAGACAGTCAAAGATTTTTTGCAAGTACAGCCTCCAACTTTCAGTAGGTGTTGTCCCTCAAAACATTGGTCCTTTCCAGCCCCCTCAAGGCCACCTCAGACTAGACCTAGGGAAAACAGACCACCCCCCAGATAACAATCTCAGGGTATGCAGAGATCTAAGCAATGGAGT
>NC_056748.1:160247302-160353618 GCF_019279795.1 Protopterus annectens | reverse complement strand
CTCCTGGGGGTGTGCCTTAAATTCGCCATCGGGAAAGTTTGGGGGGCCCTCAGTATTAATTTTAGGCGATAGCAGGTGACTCTGTTGCGGCAAGCAGTCCTTTCTCAGCCCAGGTATTTAACTCTCCTCTGGTGTAAGCTTTTCGGCTACGAGTAGGTGATCTGACATGTCTGCATTGGTGGCTCCATTGTCCAAAATGGGACACTACAGCATACTAGCAGATGCTGCTGGATATGTCTGGAGGAAGAGACCTCTTAATGGGACAGAAGTACCATTTCCTATTTGATAGTCATGGATACTTGTATGGAAAAAAAAAACAAAAGATTAAACATTGGTAATCAGAAGATAAGGGTGTGTTTGGGTTTCCTTAACCATAGCCAAGAAATTGTTATGAGCTATTAGTCTTGGCACTCAAAAATACAGTACACACAAATATGGTCAATAGTATTCCTGAAGAAGACTTATCAGAGGAATCTGATAAAGACAAGATTGCTTTTGTTGTAGATTCTCAAGTCCGTATTTCAGATTCAGTGGAAGATTAGTTCCCACAATCTCCTGTGGAAGAATTTTCCTATCTGATGTTGTTAATCTTCATTTTATCCTTGACAGATGGGGGTTCGGTTCTGATCTCGGAACTAACTCAGCCGTTACTGCAGCTCACTCCAGCCAAAAACTCTCGAGCTTTATCTTTAGCCATAACGCCTCTCTCTCATTTACCTCAGAGTTCGCTTTCTGAAATGGTCGTGTCTAGCTACTACTCTCGAGTGTTAGTGGGTTTAGATACATTTTTCTGTTCTTGGTTTTCTGTTTCCCTTTTTTTCTTGTTACACTTGGTGCATTTCTCCAAGTATCATAGTTGATAATTTTCTCCTTTACACTTTGATGCATTACCCACTATCATTGCTGATAGTTCCCACCTCTCTGTCGTAATCTTTCTGTTGTACCTGTACATTCTTTTGTATTTCTGTGACTTGTCATCGTTGATGGTCTTTGTCTTTCTATTTGAAAATACAAAGATATCAGCAAAATTTATCTCTCTTCTTTTCTCGCTTTGCCTTATTTTTTGTGTGGTGTGAGATTTATTTAGTGGATTTCTCTGTTTTCCCCTGCTTGACATGGTTGAAAACAGTAAAGGTCCTTCTGGCTTCAAAAAAATGCCTGACACGTGGCCATAACATTCCCTTGTCAAACTTCCATTTATTGTTTGTGTATTGTTTTGGTCTTTACCATTTGCAGGAAGATTGCAGCTTTTGTCACACCTTCACTCACCGCACTTTAGTGGAAAGGTGGAATAATCCTATTTTAAAAGGATTTTCCCTTCAGCCATTGGCAACACCTTATCCTCTGGACATAAATTCTAAGACAGATGTTTCATCATCCTCTGTTGAAAAATCAAAAGTCTTTCAGTTTTGACCTCCACGTAGGTTCTGAAAGTTACGAAATTGAATACTTCAGCTCAGACAGTGCCCATGGATCCGAAGGCCTCTTCTGTTGACACTCTGGTGCCAGCATGTATTCTGGCACTGATTGCAGTTTCTAACCCTTTAATGTTGATGGCCTCAGTACAAAAAGTGACTGTTTCACCTGACAAGACTGCTTTGCCTAGAACTGCCTACTCTCCCTCTATTAATTAATTTGCTGGGGAGTTCCAAGTGGTATTCTTGCTGGGGCCTAAGTCCCCTTCCACGTCGTCCGTCCGTTCCCATAAAAGCCTTTCAGAACTTGACGTGGAGAGGCTAGTGAATACAATTTCATGGGATAGAGGGCTTTCAGTCCCTTCGATACAGACACCTTCGAGGATTGGTACCGAAACTCCTTTTACACTGTTAACTCCTCCTACTCTAACCTCCTCAGAGGTCTTAAGAGTCCTCTGTTCTGGAACTCCCAACACTGATTGATTGTACCGGCTCCTGAGTTCGCTTCTTTGCAGCCAGTAGTTACCCTGAGCTCTTAGGTGGTTTCTGAACCAGAAACCTCCCAGAGCCATGGCTACCTTGCCAATTTTGGGGGACATGTCTCGAGTCCAGGTTTCTTGGAGCCATCACTGCTTCTCAGAGATTTGACTCGAGTTAGTCCAGCCCCGGGTTTGATCTCAGGGGTGGGTTCTCTGGAGTGGGGAGTGACCCTGGTTCCAAGGCAGGTCCTTGTCAGTTCTGGGCTCCCTTCCCTCTTCAGGAGGGCTGGCCTTCAAGGCAATGCAGAAGTCCCTTTCTCTTGTAGAGACTCATTTGGTGCCTTGGCTCTCGCAACAGGTGCCCCCTCCCTCTAGTTCTGTTTTTTCTCCTGCTTCTCCACTGAGACCGTGGGTGCTGAATCCTCGGGTATCACAGGCAGGGATTGTCATCTTCTGATACCTCCCCAGATTATTCCCTTGAGGAGGTCCCTCAGAAAAAGAACTGTAAGGGGAAGCACTTGTATTCTACCCAGGAATCCGTCTCAGAAGACACAAATTTCATTGAAGGGAAGGGTCCCCATGGTCACCCCCTAAAGATGTCTCATTTGGAGACATCTTGGAAATTTTAAAACAGTTCGGTGGCTGAAAGTCCCAAAATCCTTGCTCTGAGGAATCTGTTTACCTGTAGGCTCTCTACCCACCGGTCTACGTCTTCAGTGACTCCGCCCACTGATGAACTCATTTAGTTGATTCCTCAGTAGGCATGGAAGGCTCCAGACACCATCAAGCCTATCCTCAAAAGACCAGAGAAGACTCTTTCTAACCCAGAAGACCAGCAGTTTTGGGTAAAGGGGTTGGTTGTAGATGCTATGGTCCTAGTGGCAGCGACTAAAAAGGAACTCCATCCATCTACCCATTAAGGAGTCTCGGGTCATGGATAGGTTTGGGAAGTGGGTCTACACTTCATTGACCTTTGCCGTATGGTCCTTTAATTTTTTGGCACTTTTCCTCAAACTTCAACGGGATCTGATTAAAGCTGTCAGACACCTAGGTAGGAGTTATAGCTGAGGAGGTCTAGAAAAAGTGGCTTCCCAGTTAGCCACCCTGTAGTCTGCGTCACATTCATCCATGAGGTGGATCGCTCGTACAGTCAGACGTTTAGAGTAGCAGGTACAGGTGTAGCCATAAGAAAACGAGCTTGAATGCGCCTTTGTGACTTTGCGGAACCATTTGTCTTCTTTGCTCCTTTTGATGCAACATTCTTGTCTGGCCCTAAATTAAGAGAATTTATCCAGGTGTGAGGACAGTAAGACCCCTTTCTGCTGTGAACGTATGTTTCTCCACCCCCCCAAGGTCCTTTTCTAGGAACCAGAGGAGCTGTAGAAAATGTGGTTCAAGAAATCCCAAGTGCCTTTCCAAGACCCACGTGGAGAGTTTTCCACAGGGGCAGACGAGGGCACCAAAATGGAAGACGCCACCCTTGTGGCAGGAGTGGACCACCAAACCAGGGCTTCAGGGTTCTTTCCCACGTAAGCCCTTTCAGTGTTCCTGAAAGGAAGCCAAATTGTTTTTCTTTGGAGGCAGTCTGGGGACCCTTATCTTTGTACCTAAATGCCTGGCTAAACTTGTCACAAGATTCCTGAGTGCAACAGATCATATCCAGAGGTTTTATCATTCCCTTTCTCATCCCCCCACCATTCAAAAGACATCCCCAATGTTCCACCCAGTCAGAGGGACTCAGCAGTGCAAGAATTCAAGAAACTGCTGAATAAATGTGTCATCCAGCATGTCCCTCCAGGCCAAGAAGGATCCTGAACCTATTCGAGATTCTTTTTGGTGCCAAAAAAGTCGGGGGACTGGAGACCAATTTTGGATTTCTGTGTACTGAACAAGTCTGCTCAACAAACAAAGTTCCGGATGGTCACGTTAGTCTTTTCTTCCCTTTCTGAAGAAAGACGGCTGGATATGCTCTATTGACCTTTAGGATGCCTTTCAACATATAAAAATGGAAGTAGGCTGTGGTGGTGGTGCAGCGGCTAGTGGTTTTGCTTCACAGCAAGAGGTTCTCCCGTTCACTTCTCGACTGGAGTGCCTTTTTTGTGGTGCCTGCATTTTGTCTTCATGGTCGAGTGACATTTGAAAGACATGCAGGTAGGTGCGTGCCTGAATGGGTGTGCCTTCTTTGAAGGCTGGGTGTTGGGCTGGCAACTCAGCACCGTGCCTTCTTTGAAGGCTGGGTGTTGGGCTGGCAACTCAGCACCGTAAAAAACACTGCCAATCATTTGCAGACTGAAGTTCCACTGTGGTGACCCCTAACTGGGAAAAGCAGAAAGACTGTTAAAACATATAAAAATGGACAAATGTTTCAGAATATTCTTCCTCTTCTGGCCTGGAACCAGTAATTGTCAATTCATTGTACTGCCCTTTGGACTCGCCCACAGCCTCCAGGGTGTTCAACAACTGCATGGGAGTAGTAGCATCTCACTTAAGACTGCAAGGATTCAGTGTTTCTGTACTTGGACAACTGGCTCATAACTGCTTTGACCAAGCACCAGTTAATAATAGTCAGAGACTGTATCCTCAACACCTGTGCCCATTTGGGGATTACAATCTATGTAGAAAAGTCACATTTAACTACTACACAAAATTCCAAATTCATAGGGGTAATATAGCTTACCCAAACAACGATAGCGTCTCTTCCCCCTGAATGACAGAGAATTGTGGTTCAGGGTCAAAAGTTAATTCACTGGAAGAAGATTGTAACAGTTAGTCCTGCAAGCTCTAGGATCCATAGCATCTTCCGTAAGTCTAGTCACATTAGCCAGGTTACATATGAGAGTTCTGCAATGACTATTAGCTTCCTAGTGGTCTGTCCTTCACCACCCAATGTCAGACCAAATCTTAATCAGCAACTGTTGCAAAATGGACCTTCTTTGGCGGATGCATTCTGAGCAAATTTCTTCAGTCATCCCTTTGATTTTCCGGAGGCCACGGACATAATGACCACAGACTCCTCCCAGATGTGGTTGGCGGGCGTTGTCTGGGGAAGATAGTCCAAGGCACTTAGTTTTCATTAGAGGCCAACTTGCACATCAGTGTCCTGGAGATAAGAGGCGGTGCTTCCTGCGTTGCAGGCCTTTGAGACAGCCCTTCCCCAGGGGACTATTGTAATTCAAATGGACAATATCAGTGGTTTGGTACATCAACAACCAGGGGAGGAACAAGGTCTTTTACCCCCTTTGTCAAGAAGGCCTGAGAGTGTGGCAGTGGGTGACCTCGTCCAACCCCTTTCTAATAGCCATGCACATTCAGAGGAGTTTGTGTGATTGCAGACAAACTGAGCAGATGCATCCTTCAGCCTCGCGAGTGGTCTCTCAATCAAGCAGTGGTGAAAATGATATTCCATCATTGAGGTCAACCTTCCTGAGACCTGTTTACATCTCCCCTAAACAACAAATGCAGGAATTACTTTCCCCTGATTCCCCTCTCTGGGCAGGTCACCCATTGACACTGTCCTCCATGATTAGCCACGCCCCCGGTCTACAGTATGCATTTCCCCCGGTACCTCTAATTTCCAGTTTCTTACAGAAAGCACTCAGGTTGAAGACTACATTTAATAGTCATTTCCCCCTTTTGGCCTCAACAGATTTGCTTTCTTTTTCTTTGGCCTTGATTCTGTCAACCTTGGTTATTCTGGACCCTGTGCCAGATCTCCTGTCCCCAACAAGATGGCCTTGTTCACCCAAACATTTCAAATCTCAGTGACAGCGTGGTTCTTCCAATTCTACTAATTGCCAGGCTTCCTAGCATGTCTTCTCCAGTATGTCACATCCTTTTATCAGCTCATAAACCTTCTACTAGAAAAGTATATTTAAGTAAGTGGAAGAGATTTACAATTTGGGCCCATGAAAAGCAAATCGATTCTCTCTGTTTCAGTTGATAATGTTTTAGATTTCTTAGCATATCTGTTCAATGCTGTGGCTTCTTCATCCACCATCAAACTACAGTTGGCTGTGGTTTCTAATTCTCACAATGGTTTAGAAGAAATCTCTTTAGCCACTCACAGGCTTTGTAAATTGTTCTTAAGCGGTATACTTTTGTTTGCCTGTCGCATGTAAATTACCCAGGTGTTTTCCATCATTCTATGACCCTGGCTTCCTGCCTGTAAAAACGGCTTCCTAAACAGGAGTCCTGCAGTGTTCTCAAACTACTCCTGACTTTCTCCAAGAACTGCCTACAAAGTCTGTTTCCCCACTGTGAATTATATATTTACCTGTTACGATTGTATTTTAACCTTGCGTTTGCCTGCTAGCAGCCTATTGTGGACCTCACTCATCCCCTCCTCTCCAAGTCCCTCCACAATCTAAGTGCTCGTGGCCCTTCCCGCAGTTAGACTGATTGACCACTAGGTGGCAACATTTATCCACTGCCAACCATTCCTTTTTTTAAGTTCAATTAGTACTTTAACACTAATGTACTATCCTATTATTGCCCTATGCTCCCTGTGTACCTCACTGCTTCTCCCACCATCAAACAATATTAAATTAATGACACACCTGTGCCTTCTTACCCCTGAGCTTGCCTTTTAGTCCACTGATTGTTCTTTGCTGATTTGCCTTCTCCCTCCTCCTTGGCTCTACCTGCTCTGTTCACCCTGCGGGCTCACTTCTCTCCCCTACCCTGTCCCCAAATCTCACCCACCCCTAGCACCTCTACTCTTAAAGATAGTAAACCACACCCATGCCCTCTAACCCCCAATCAACTTAGCCCATCCCACCGCTCTCCATTCAGTAAATCCAAGCTCACTTACTGCAGCCCATCCCAGCTTCTAATAATAACTAAACTCACACCTTACTAGCAAGCTGAACAAACACCATGCTTATTAAACCTTCCTTATTCTTAATTCAACTATTTCTTCTTACCCTATATTATCTAAGTTATCTCACCAGACCTCTTAACACTAACCACTTTCCTCCTTTTCATACAACTAATCCATTCTACACACAACCTGCACACTCCCCAACCTCCATATCCTCCTGTCTCTACTTCCTCAACACTGGTTTACTCTTCCCCTATAATCTCAAACCTATTCCCAAATCTACAGCTCTCATCCATATTAGTATTACTCCTGCAAAACTAGTAACATTAACACCTGATACTAAGCTATCCAAACACACCTTTTCCCATATTTTCCAAATTATCACCATCTTTCTTTCCGGCGATATCCACCCAAACCCTGGCCCCTCTCCCCTTCAAGTCTTAACCTCCCCCCATCCCACTGTTAAATACCTCCATTTCTCAGCTCTGAATGCTCAGAGCATATGTAATAAGATTCCTAACCTCCATGTCTGGCTTCTCCACAATCAGCCAGGTAACCTGTCCATTTCTGAAACCTGGCTGAAACCCCATATAAACGACTCTGAACTAATACCACCCAACTACTGCATAATTAGGAAAGATAGAACTCATAAAAAAGGTGATGGAATCTTTCTCCTCTACTCATCCTCCCTCTTACTCACTCCCTTCACCAAACAGATTCCCCAATTTGCTAACACTGAACTAATTCCAGCCCTACTTCAGATAAACAAACATAAGCGCATCTTCCTAGTTACCCTTTACATCCCTCCTGGAGACTATGTCCCAGTCCTTGAAGACAGTTCTCTCTTGGTTTTCCACCCAGTGTAACAAATGAGACTAATATTGGGTGATGTAAATATTAACTGGGCCGCTATTCAATCTCCCACAAACTGTCTATTAAACCTCTGCAACTTCTCTCAACTTATCAGTGCCACAACCAGACCTTACAAGGACTTCTCCACTGGAAGTACCCCTGATTGGATTCTAGTGTCTCATCCTCACAACATCTCCGATAGTGGTACCCTTCCCGACCCACTCGGCGATCCCTTTCCCACCTTTGTCCACCTGTTTCCCCTTCCTTGCAACTATCCCACACCTGTATCTCCACTCACTCGCTAAAAAACTTTAACCCTGATACATTCATTAACTTGCTCAAAGAAATGAACTGGAACCCACTAAAAACTTTACCCTTAGATAATGCCATCACCTACTTCAATTAAACTTTCCTAAACTTGTTGAACTCCTTGGCCCCCTGAAAACAAAATGTATTAAAAGTAAATGCATTCCTTGTCTAACCAAAGACACCTTAAGCATCATGCGACTTTGAGATAAAGCTCAGAAATGCTACCACAATAACAAGACTATAACCACCCTCAGTGACTGCAAAATACTTCAGTACAAATTAAAAAAAATTATTTCAAACTGGAAAGCCTATTCCTCAACACTCCAGACCAATCATAGTACAATATGAAGAGAAAAACAAAACCGGAGTCCCAAACAAAGGGTACAGCTCACAGCTATGGAACAAAATATCCAAGTGAAAACGCTGAGCCAAACCACCACAGCTGTAGCAAACACAACTTTATTACAAAAAGTACTGGAAATGAGTAAGCGCTTTCACGATCACACTGACCGCTTCATCAGACTGCTTGTTACTAACTTTTCCATCTTATTTAACCACATACTCATCCAATAAGCAGCTCAACTTAATTAAAATACAATTAACCAATCAATAGCATTACTAACTTCTTCGACCACAGAGGGGTTACAACAGAGGGTATCCAGAACCAAGAATTTAAAGGTTTGGTCTTAAATCTTGTATACCATTGACTGATGCACAGCTATTGCTACTGGGTAAAGGACTTTACTTTATCCCAGCACAGAAGAGTAACTTAGTGGATATTCTACAGGAATTAAGACTATTTGGAAGGACACTGACCTTAAAAACTGTTTTTAAGAATGTTAGTAATGAAATTCCTAAATTTACTAAGCCTAGTGTTTTTGCTCCCAAAATGCACCTGATGGTTAATACTTTTATTTCAGTGTGCAATAAAGAAATTAGAGAAATATTTCAAAATGGCACAAAACCTTCTTTTAAGTAGGGATGAATGTGATGCATTGTCAGAATTAAAATCTATGTAGTCCATAGAGATTAGGCCTGCTGATAGAGGGAGGGGGTTATAGTTATGGACAAGGAATTTTATATCATACAAATGAATTTATTATTTCGCGGTGGTGCAGCGGTAACGTTGTCGTCTCACAGCAAGAGGTTCTCCTGTTCAATTCTCGGCTAGAGCGCCTTTTGTGTGGAGTCTGCATGTCCTCCCTGTGGTCGAGTGGCGTTCGAAAGACGTGCATAAATGGGTGTGCCTTCGTTGAAGGTTGGGCGTCGAGCTGGCACCTCGGTACTGTAAAAATCAACTGCTAATCATTAGCAGACCGAAGTTCCACTGTGGTGAACCCTAACCAGGAAAAGCCGAAAGAAGAACAAGAAGAAAAACAAATTAATTTATTATTGAATGACCAGACTACATATCAAAAAATAACTGGAACAGATGTGAAGGCTGTAACAGATAGAACATCAGTCATGGGGTTTGATTTGCTTGCAAGTAACATGATTTCAGAGGAACTTTTAAAATATTTTAATGTTGAAACCCCATTGATTCTGGTAATATAGATTACCTAAAGTACAGAAGGACGCAGAGAAACCCACCCATGAGACCTGTAGTCTCAAGCAAAGGTTGGGCAACAGAACCATTATCCATTTACGTAGAAAAATTTTTACATCCGATACTTGAAACCTGTGATAATGTGCTAAAGGATTCCAAGACACTTTTACAGGTATTGTACAGTAAGGTTAATTGTGAATATTTTTTGTGACTCTAGACATAACATCTCTGTTTACTGTCATTCCAAGTCATTGAGGTATTGAGAACATTAGGAATTTATTGAAAACTAAACAGCTATTCACCAATGAAAAAGTGAATTTGATATGTAATTTGCTGGAAATTATCCTGGAGATTAATATATTTGTTTCAGAAGATAAGGCGTAGCTATGGGCATGGCATGTGCCAATAGCTACGCCAATCTTGCATTAGCTGAATGGGAGTATACATTTTTATGAAATAATGAATAGAGTAAACACTTATTATGGTATACCCGTTTTATGTTTTTTCTGTGGGGTTGGATCTGTTCTTAGAATATTTACATACAACCACATTCCTGAAGTTTACTTGTAAGTGTTTGTTAGAAGAAATTGAATTTTTGGATGTACTTGTTAAGAAGTCTGAGATCAACAGACTGGAAACCAGCTTATATAGGAAACCAACTAGGAGAAATTGTTTGCTTCATAAAAATAGTATGCACCCAAAACATATTGGCAGGAATGTTCTGAGGGGACAGATTCTAAGAATGATGAAATAAAACAATAGTGACACAGTTGACAGCAGCGCTGCAAACCCTTGGGGAAGAGTTTATAGAGAAGGGGGTATTCCAAGCTTGAGTTTGATGTGTGTAGTGGCTCTCCTTAAGGAAAGAGGAAAGAAAGGGAAAGCACACTTTTCACGACTAGAAGACCCAGGAATAAAGACTAATAGCACTCAAAACAATAAACTTAAATTCCCTATTTCTTTCGCTAGTGAAAACGTTTTCTGCGAGTCTACAAAAGGAATTGGAACATCCTGAAAGCAGTGGAAAAACTAGAGGGAGTGATAGATGACACACCTAGCTTTTCTTTTAAGAACAAAAAAAATCACTTAAAACGTCAGTTATGCTGTAAAACACAAGGGACTGGAATGAAGAATCTCCCAGAGACGAGGCACTTAAATATGCAGGAAATGTACAGCCTGCAAATATATACATTCCCTGCACCACCTTTACACATCTACAACTGCATTTTGAGATTCAAGCAAAATGTTATGCAGACTGCAGAACCAGAAATATAGTATATTTTAGTTTCTGCCAAGTCTGCAAAGTGTTTTACATAGGGAAGACTAACAGAATGTTAAAGGATCCCATACTAGAACATGTCAGGGATATAAGTATGTTTTTTACATAGGGAAGACTAACAGAATGTTAAAGGATCCCATACTAGAACATGTCAGGGATATAAGTATGTTTTTTACATAGGGAAGACTAACAGAATGTTAAAGGATCCCATACTAGAACATGTCAGGGATAGAAGTATGTTTTTTACATAGGGAAGACTAACAGAATGTTAAAGGATCCCGTACTAGAACATGTCAGGGATATAAGTATGTTTTTTACATAGGGAAGACTAACAGAATGTTAAAGGATCCCATACTAGAACATGTCAGGGATAGAAGTATGTTTTTTACATAGGGAAGACTAACAGAATGTTAAAGGATCCCGTACTAGAACATGTCAGGGATATAAGTATGTTTTTTACATAGGGAAGACTAACAATGTTAAAGAATCCCGTACTAGAACATGTCAGGGATATAAGTAACAAGAAGGAAACGAGTGCCTTGGCCAGACGTGGTAACAGAAGGGGCACAACGCACATTTAAATTCCTTGTACTAGAGATTCTTGAAGAAGAGGTTAGAGGAGGGGACATAAGAAATAGGACTGAAGCAGCAGAGCAAAGGTGGATTATGAGGCTGAATGCTGATAAACCACCAGGGATCACCGAAGCTGTCTCACTAAAACCCTTCCTCAAAGCAAGGGCACTTAGACATTAAATGTAGCAGGAGAAAGCATCATATTTTCATTATATTTTTAAATAAAACCTTTGTTATTTTACATTTCTATGTAACAAGTTTCCAGTCACTTAGAGTGTGGATATTCTGAAGATTTTAAAAGAAGTTACTAATGCCATTGATTGGTTAATTGTATTTTAATTAAGTTGAGCTGCTTATCGGATGAGTATGTGGTTAAACAAGATGAAAAAGTTAGTAACAGCAGTCTGATGAAACGGTCAGTGTGATCGTGAATGCGCTTACTTATTTCCAGTACTTTTTGTAATAAAGTTGTGTTTGCTACAGCCGTGGTGGTTTGGCTCAGCTTTTTCACTTGGACAATCACAATACAAGCCCCCACAAATTCTGGGATAGAATCTCCTCTCTCCTTAATCCAGGTAAAATAGAAACCCCCACCCCTGATCCAAATGCTGCCGACATAGACCTAGCTACTTAGCTTAATTCTTTCTTCATCGACTCCATAGCCAAACTACCAACTGCCTTCACTAACAATCCTACTTCCACAGCCCTATCTTCACCTACCCTAGTACCGCCACCTCTCAACCTCCTCCCTTCTCCATAAATCCCATCCCTATATCTGCTATAAAAAAACTTCTTCAAAACCTGAAACCAACTTCTAATGCTCCTGATCAAATCCCCCTCCTACTTCTTAAAGACAGCTGCAGAAGCCAAAGTCCTCCCCATCTGCATTGTAATAAACCGATCAATCACAGAAGGCTATGCACCACAACTCTGGAAAAAGGCATTTATTATTCCACTCCATAAAGGAGGTAACAACAATAACATCCCAAACTTTCGACCTATCACCATCCTATCCCCCATTTCTAAACTTCTTGAAAAATGCATCCACCTTCAACTTTTACGCAATCTCACAAACAAGCAACTTACAACTCCCACACAACACGGATACAGACTTGGCCACAGCACTACCACTGCTCTCCTCTCTTTCCTAGAAACCATTAAGGCCCATGACTCCGGCCACATTGTATCCATCCTCCTACTAGACCTTTCAAAGGCCTTCGATACCCTCTCTCACAACCTTCTCCTTACCAAACTCTCTAAACTAAATCTTTCCCCCTCCTCTATAAACTGGTTCACCAGTTATCTCTCAAATAGGCAAAAGCAGTAAACTGGAAAAAGCTACCTCCCCATTCCTCAGCACGTCCACAGGAGTACCCCAGGGCTCAATTCTAGGTCCACTGCTATTTAATATTTTCATAAACTACTTCCATCAGACCATCCCTAATGCTAGTCTCATCCAATACGCCACTGATTCATCTATAATCTGTTCTGCCACCTCCAACTCCATACTAACGAAATTAACTCAAGAAGACTTCTCCCCTGAAAAATTGATGCTAGACAACCACCTAGCATTAAGTACCTCTAAAACCAAACTCAACTTTACCCCTTCCAAAACCACCACCCTAGACAAAAACACTTTCTCTGTCACCAGTCAGAACAATACACCTCTCGAAATAGTATCTAATGCAAAATTACGAGGAGTCCTCATCGATGACCAGCTCATGTTTGATACCCACCTACAAGTAAATATCAAAAAAACTCATAAGATGCTTGGCATCTCCCTCTACTAAGCTTATTCTCTCTACCACTTACCTCATCCCATCCCTGCTATATGGTGCCCCACTGTTTACTAACCTGCAATCCTCCGTCAAGACAAAACTCTCCTGTTAAAATAATCAAAATTCACAACAGGCCACAGATCTTCTACACACCACTGTATTGCCCTCCGTAAACTGAATTGGCTAGAGCTACCAAATCACCTCTCCTATATCCAACTTATCCAAGCACACAAACTCATCTTCTATCCCTCTCTCTGCCCCTCCCTTGCCACTGCCTTTAAAATGCATCAACCTGATAGACTCCTAAGATCTAACTCCCAAAATCTAATCGAACTGCATAAACCCTTCTGTCCACCAGGTAAACATCTTCTGTCCTCCTCTCTAGCTCGCCTCTGGAATTCACTTCCACCTCTCATCCGTACCACTAGCAGCCACTCTTCCTTCGAAACTTTACTTCATTCCCGCCTAACTTCCCACTGGGAATGCTCCTGTTCCCATTCTACATAAAGTCCCCCAACTTAAGCTATACTCCAAAAGCTAATACATCTATTAATGTCATTCTACTGCTCTTAACCCTGCTAAGCAACTGATGAAATTAAACTTTGTATATAACTTTGACTTTTTTTTTTCAAGATTTCTTTGTGTTTGCATTTTACTAATGCCAATTTACCTGTATTGTTGTACTTTCTATTGTTATAACTTGCTTCTTTTAAGTAATCTGTAGGATAATCCCCAGGACTCCATTGAAAATGGGCTTGTTGTGGCCCAATGGACTATCCTGACAAACTGCAAATAAATAAAATAAAAAATACCCCCCCCCCCCCCAATATAAAGATCTGACTCCTTGCGAGCTGAATTTAGTACTACAGGCGGTCCTTTGATCCCTCTGCGGAATGCAATATGAAGTTTCTTTCTTGGAAGACACTGTTGTGGCCATTACTTCAGCCAGAAGAATTTCAGAAATCCAGGCCTCATCTAAACCTCTTGATCTAGTTTTCTATAAGGATGATGGTATCGTTAAGAACAAACCCCTGCTTCTTGCCCAAGGTATTGTCAGAGGCTAATATTAATCATACTATTAATTTTACCGGTCTACTTCCCCAGTCATTCTAACAAAGGAGAATATGCTGTACATTTACTAGACGTTCATAGGCAGTTACATTTCTATTTTCACTGAACAAAAACTATAATCTGTCAAGTCATCTGTTTTTCTTTTTCTACTGAAAAGTTGGGCAAGGCAGTCATCAAGGTTACTCTCTCTAACTGGCTGAAAGATTGCATTTCTTTCATTTATGATAAAAATACATTAACATTGCCTAAATCTTTAGTCTGTGGTCACTTCAGTGGTCTTCCATTCTACAGCTGCAATGGATGATATATGTGCAGCAGCTACTTGGCCTCCTCCCTATGCATTCATTACTCATTACAAACTGGACTTGGTCTCTAGGGGAAGATCATCCTTTGACTCGATGGTACTCGGGAATATCCTTCAGTGAGTCCACCCAAGTTTTTATTTAGCTGGGGACTGTCCTATCTGTCAAGGATAAAAAGAAGATTGACAACATCAGATAAAGAAGTTATGTACTCACCATAACATTTCATCTGTGTTGTCTATTTTCATTTATCCTTTGCTTCACCCCTCTGTCCCCTGTCCTTAAAGATTTTTGGTGGCGTGGATCACATACACCTGAAATGTTATCCAAACACTGTGGATAAGGCTTCCATCTGGCTTACATATGTATGTGTTTGTGTATATTTACATGTGTGTATATTTGTGCATGTATATTTGTGTGTGTGTATATATATATATATATATATATGTATATATATATATATATATATATATATATATATATATATATATATATATATATATATATATATATATAATATGGGTCTATTTTAGTAGACCGAATGTTCTTACCCGACTTGGGTTAAGTGAACTTCTGGTCTACCGAAGTAAATATATATATATATATATATATATATATATATATATATATATATATATATATATACACACACACACAATGTGCGTGTGAGTATGTATGAATGTATCTGTTTTCATATGTTTACAAATTTTATGCAGACTCTATCTGAGGTAATTGAGAGAGAGAGATTCTGGGTAGACATGAACCTCGAGAGTTTTTGGCTGGCACGAGCTGTAGTAACTGCAGAGTCATTTCAGAGTTTGGAATCGAACCCCCGTCTGTCAATGGTAAATGAAGATAGACAACAGAGATGGAACATTATGAGGAGTACATAACTTTTTCTTTACTCAAGACTATAGCCAAGATGAATGAGGTTTTTATGAGAACAGATTTATGTTTTCCCCCTGATTTTTACTCCTATTCCTCCACAAGTGCCACCCTTGGGGGATGTATTTAATACTGCCTTTAACAATCCTGATTCACATGCTTCACTCCCAAAAAAGCAGATAGGCTTGATAGTCTAACAAATTAACAAACATTTATTATTTCACCTTGGGCCTGACCCTGCAGCTATTTCCACATTTTTGCCAGTAGGGAAGTAGGCTTCTAGTTTCTTTCAGGGGTAGATATTGGACAAATTCTGGTAAGAGCTTTCCTCCACTTTGGCATATGGCATTTTTTAATTAACAGTCACGTATGTGGATGTGTGTGCTTTTTCATATTGATAATTGAGAGAATTGGGTACCACATGTCACACTAAAGATAGTTCCTGTCTCAGTTCTCTTTTTCATAGGTAGGTACTAGGCTATCAGCCCAAGGGCCTACATAAGCCTAGCCAGCAAGATTCCATGGCTTACGCCACCCAAGAAAGTTATTTTCCTGTGCCACTATCGAGCAGAGACACAGAAGTGATCCCCGGGGTGTATTTCCTATTTCCCATCCACTCATCAAGATTTTTCTTGAGTGCTAATGAAGAACTTTGCTTGACATAGATGGGTAGTTTGTTCCAGAGTATAGGAAGTCTCTGGGACAGGAATCTATCCCTCCAGCGTGTCCTATTTATTGTGGACAAGATTTAGGGCCCTAGAGCGTGTAGCTCAGAGGGATTGGGATTTCTTTAGGTGTAGGTTTGACACAGCTTTATATGTAAGGCAGAGATCACCTCGGAGTAGGCGATATGCTATGGAGTAAAGCTGGAGTTTTTTGAGGCGGTCAGTGTAGGGCATTTGTTTGAGGCCAGTAATCCTCTTTGTGAGGTACTTCTTTGGCCTTTCCAGCTGCTGCAGCTGTCTTGAGGTACATTCCAAAAGGGGCGTTGTACTCTATAATGGGTCTAATGACTAACGAGTAGAGGGGAACAATGACCTCTCTTTTCCTGGATGAGAACCCTTTTGTGATGAGATGTGCCATGTAGAAGGACTTCCTGACTACTGTGGCGATGTGACTATCAAAGGAGAGACTACTATCCACCTGGGTCCCAAGGTCTCTTATCACGCATTCGGTGTTAAGTAGATTGCTGCCTATGTTGTAGTTCATGGGTACAGAGTTTTTAACAAAGGGGATGACACTGCACTTTTTGACATTGAGCTTGAGGCCGTGGCTCTGACACCAGGCATCTGTCTCAGTGAGGCCCTTCTGTAGGAAGTCCACATCATTTGGGGACTTGACTATGGCTCCTAGTTTGCAGTCATCTGTGAACTTTGTTAGCCAGAGACCGTCTGTGTTAGCCTGTACTTCAGAGAAGTAGATACCAAGCAGGAGAGGTGCCAGGACGGAACCCTGTGATACTCTACTTGTCACTACTATGAGGTCAGATTTGTAGTCTGCAACTTTTGCAGTGTGGGTTCTGTCAGTGAGCCAGTTGGCAACCCATCTTGTGATATAGGGATTTATATCTAGTTTAGTGAGTTTAGCTATAATCCCAAAATGGGGGATGGTGTGGAAAGCCTTGGCGAGGTCAAGATAGGCTGTGGGAACCACCTTACCCTCATCCAGGGCTTTGGTGACTGCCTCAAAGAAGTCGATTAGGTTCAGGAGGCTTGATCTGCCTTTCACAAACCCAAACTGGGTGGGATCCAGAGTTTGGAGGTTACCAATATCTTTGTTTATGAGTTTCATGATTATACGTTCCATGGCCTTGCAGACCAGGCTCATCAAGCTAATAGTCGATAGTTCCCGGGATCAGTGGTGGCTCCCCTTTTGTGAAGTGAGATAACTGTTGTTGTGCGCCATTCAGTGGGCACAAAGCCTGATGTGAGGCTATTATTGAACTTGGTGCTTAAGTGGGGAGCCAGTTCGTTCTGAATTTCATGTAAGATACAGCCTGGGATGTTGTCCGGTCCTGTTGATGCTGTGCTTTTGGCTTTAGAGTGTGCAGCTTTTACCTGCGTAGTTGTGATTACAGGGACTCTGCATTTTCCCTGTATAGACATGGGCCCTTTAGGGGGTGGGAGGGGGGGGTAAAGTTAGCACTGAACCGATCTGCCAGGATGTTGGCAATATCAGTTGGTTCTGTAATTTCCGTGCCTTTGTGCTGTAACTCAGAGCAGATCTGGGTGTTGCCATCTTGTTTCTTGACATAGCTATAGAATGCTTTGTGGTTGTCCTTGGATTTAGTGGAGATTTTGTTTAAATCAAGTATCTAAACATTACTTAAGAGGTGCATATGATTGTCCAGGTACTTTTTCAAGGGTCTCTTCTTTTCCTACAGTTTTAACTAAAAGTTATTCTGATGAGCAAAAGTCTAAAATACTGAATTAAGCTTTATACAAGGTTTTATTTGACCCATCTCCTACTCCGGTCCTCAAACATTTTGATGAGAGGAAAATGAATTCAGTGAGTTTACAATGTTTATCACTCCCTCGTTCATATTTCACAGATCCTGTCCTGAAAAAACAATAACAGCCCCTGCCTCCTCAAACCAAACAGGGAAATAAAATAAATACAATACTGCAGGGAGAACAATAAACAAGGTTCCATTCCTAAAAATGAACAGTCTACAATATTGGAATTACTGTGCCAGCACCCCTTCGCCTCCAGTCCCCATCTTTCAGAGTCTATCCCAGCAACTAACTGTGCATTCCACTACTGCAACAGATTGTGACGGACTCTTGGTTGTTAGTTGATTCAGGAGGGATATACTTGGCAGTAGGTACAAATACCTCCTCTCATGGAAATTCCTCCTTAACCTCCGAACCAAACTGAATATTTTCCTTGGGTTCTTTAGCACTTCCTCATCCAAGGAGTCATAGAGCCAGTGCCATTAAGTATAAGGGGCGAAGGCTTCCATTTCAGAATGTTTTTTGGACCAAAGAAGTTCTCATTTTTCCTCCAGAAACCTGTATGTGAAAGTTCCAAAAGTCGAGATGTCACTTCAGATGCTGATAGCCTATCCTTCCCCAGGGAATCTTTATGATTGTATTAGATGTTCATCATAGTTATCACTACTGCAGTAGCCTTAGCTATATGGGTTATATCCCACCAAGGGTATAAGAGACCGCCAGCTTCCAAAGCTTCAGGGCACCTTCCACTTGCCCAAATGGTCAGATAGCTCAAGCGGCACTATGTCAAGTTTGGGCACCATGCTCTACAGAGGTTTACTGACACCAAAGAATATTGTCCTGTTAGGCTTTCAATGATAGACTGTCATGCTGTTTCTTTGCTGGGCAAATAAGTTCCCTTTCGGGAAAAAGCCTTCTATTTAATAATTCTGCTTATTATTTATGCTTTCCTCTTCATGGAAATTATTGTAAAGGTAGGAGTTTACGTTGTAACTGATGGTTATGGGACAGTACTGCACTTCTAAACAGAAGCAGTCTCTTCCTGTCAGTTTAAAAGTTTAACTGAAAAATCTTTTTTTTCCTGTGGTGGAATAATGTTTTAAAGTGCTTTTTACTGGGTGTGTGTCTGGAGACAAAAGTCAGTTTTTAGAGAGTTATTTTTACTGATATTTGCTGCTTGTTTTCCTTGGGAAAGAGGCACAATTTTTTGGCGTGACCTTGGAACAAAGTGTCTGTCCCGTGGTCTGTCCTTCCAACCACAAAAAGGAAAAGTTAAGCAAACAGCGTTTGCCCACCGCAGCAGGCAAACCGTTTCCCTCAGCTACAGGTGGGTGACTGCTGTGGCCATTTGTTGTACATCAGTCCTGGGAGGCAAAACAGGGAAGGTCTTCCTGTTTTGTCATAATGTGCCCATCCCTAGGGAAGATGCTGCTACCACTGATAAAACTGTCTGCATATTTTTTTTCCTGTCAGAAAGAAACCAAAAACTAAGCATGTATGTACTCCTCAGATTTCCTTAGACAGGAGTAGTTCACTGGTTCTGCCTTGGGGTTTAATTTCAGGGTATTGATCTTTGAAAGTTTGTGGTTTTAAAAAAAAAAAAAAAAAGAGGAATACTTCCTTTTCTTGAAGAGATTCAAGTTTCAGAATCTTGACAGGAGGATGAAAAGACAGATACGGGATTTTCTCCTCAGATTTCTGAGTCAGACTCAGAGGAGAACTCAGTTTCTGATTCTCCCTGGGTGGGGTCCCTTTCACTGAGACTATTACTAGAATGTGACATTATTTCTAGCCGGAGAACACTGAGGTTTCTCAGTCCCTCAGAAACTACTTTGAGCTGTTACAGAAGGAATGTCCACAACATGTACTCATTCCTGCTGTTTAGTTTGCCTTTGAAGATCTTACTGCCTACTGTTTTCCTGACAGTCCGCCATCTGCACATAAAAAAGGCAGATAGGCTTTATAAAGAACTTCATCCTTAAGTTTTTATTGCTCTTCCCATACTTGATCCAGACGTTATAGCTTTAGGTAATCCTTCTACTGCTAAAAACTTGAATCCAGTGTTTTTCATCCGATTCAACTGTGGGTTGTGTGATCTGACCTCTACACAGAATCTGAAGCTCTTTGGTAATAGGGCTCTGACTACTCCCCTACACATAATTCCCTGATTTCCACTTCAGTAGCTCTGATCTCGTTTGCTGCTTGAAGTTTACAGACCCTTTTTTTAGGGCTCAAAGACTTGTATCCTTCATGGCAAGATTTTAAGTCTTGGCTGTTAAAAATTCTCTTGGTAGAGGAAGAAAAAGTTTTTCTCTTCAGTTAGTTCAGCTGAGTTAAAGTTGTGTGTGTTTTGTGGTGGTAGAAATGGGTTATAGTGCTAGTGTTAGGTTTATCAGAGAAGCTTTTAATTTAGGGTTGGATTTTAGTATAGCTGAGTTTGTGCCGTTTCACCTAGGTAGTTTTTACTAGTATATAGTGGTTTAAATATATATAGATATTTTAGGACTGTTGCATTTGATAGTTTGGAGTTTAGGTGTCAATGTACTTGTATTTACATAATCATGGTGGATGGACAGGGCTTTAAAAAGTGCATGGATTGTGGGCACCCACATTACCTGTGCCTATTGTTTGGGCACTGCTCACCTTGACACATCATGCCAGACATGTTCTTCCTTTAGCTCCCAGGCCCTTCAAACCAGAAGAAAGATAACAGATAGTTAAAGGTCTTCGTCCCCATCAAACATGATCTTTCTTGCAATCCAGTTCCTCAGCGGCCTCTTCTGTAGCAGTCCGATATTTAAAAACATCTAAGGACAGGCAGAAAGAATAGGAGAAAGGTGCAGAATTTGAAAGGGAGACTTGGAGAAGTAAACAGATGATGTTATGTTGCCCTGTCTCGCCTTCTTTCTTGATGGTTGGGTTATGAACCGAGCATTGGTTCTGACTCAGCCGCATACTAAAGCTAGAGAGCTTTCAATTGCTCGAGGCTAAACTCTATCCCAAGATGCCCAGCGACTGTTACCCAGATTTCATTTGCCGTTTGCAGCTTCGGGATTGCTTTTTTGCTGGCTCAGGCTAAATGTATTTTTTCTTTAACTTTTTGTGTGGTTTTGTTGGTAGTTAAAGTGGTAGTATACATTTCTTTAGATAGCTGTATCTTTGAGTGCTTCCTTGATTTAGTTAAAGGCTTTTTTGCCGTTTGTTGCTGTTTTCTGTGTGGGCCATCGGTTTCTTAGGCTTTCTGTCTATCGGCTGCTCCTTTCAGTGAATCAGTTTGTTAGAGGATTCCTTTTTCCCCTTTTTTCCCTAGTGTAGCCTGTTTTAGTTAGAGGACGACTCTTTCCTTGTTCTGAAGTCCAAGTTTCGCCTTTTAAGTTAGAGGCGTCTCCTCAGGTTAGAGGAGTATGTAGTTTAAGTTAGAGACTCTACTCTGACGCTTTTCTTTCTAAATTCCTTCTCCAGAAAAAAAAACCTTGTTTTTCTTTCTAGTATAGCTGTATTTGAAGTAGTTTACTTCATTTGATCTTCAACCTGTGGGTATCGGATCTGTAACGGATCCAAGCCAGCAACATCACAATTTTCTGCTCCAAGCTCCTCCCCCTACTCATAATACACCACCCCTACCTTCCAACCCTCGGATCTCGTTTGCCATGGCTTTGCAACGCATCGTGATTGTTGAGCTCCAGGTTGTGAGTAGATTTTTTGAAGTTTTTTTTCCCCTGTTTTCTTAGTGTTCAGTGTGTTTGCTGGTAGTGTAGGTCTTCCCCCTTCCCTCCCCCTTGCTGGTGCATCGAGTGTAGGTACTTTTCCTTAGTTTTCGGGTAGTTCTGTAGTAGTTAGACTTATCCCCTACCCCCCCCCCAGCCTTTTGTGTGTTTGTGGTTCTAAGTGTGTGGTGAGTATCTTTAAAAATCCCTTTTTTGTTTCTTAGGACTGGTTATTGCTGATCTCCCAAAATAAGTCTTCAAAACATGCACCGAGTGTGGCCACAAACTGGTGCCTGCTGACAGCCACTCTCTCTTTTTGTTCTTTGGGTGTTGCCCATCTATCTACGGACTGCAGTGTTTGCACGGGTTTTAACCCACGAGCTTTAAAGACCATAGGGCTAAACTTATGATGAAGGGCCTGCTCCCTTCTACGGAGGCGGCTGCCTCCACTTATGTTTCGGTTATGGTTGTGACTGCCTCTCCTTTGACTCCCGCCATTACTTTTCTTCCCTCCCAGGCTGGGACACATCCTTCTGCCTCTAACCCTGTGGAAGGAGAGCGTAGAAAGGGCAGAGAGAAGGAGAGAGAGCATAGGAGTGAATAGCAAGAGGTTCCTGGACCTTTCGGCTCCAACCAGGCCTCCCCCCAAACTTCAGACTAGGCACCGACCTGACTCCCCTCGGCTGATCTCCTAGGTTTTCTCCTGAGCCGGAGGAGCCTAGGCCATCTTCTAGAGCTTCTGTTCTTCGACCTGCCAGGTCGTAGTCTGTGGCTTTGTCGCAGTCTGCCTGCAGTCTCTCAGAAGCCGACATGGATAAAATGATGCAGAGATTTATTCGCACACAAATTCAGATGAAATTCTTGCTGGCCCTCTCTCCCTCTGGAGGGGGTCGCTCACTTCCCTTCTTTACACCTGTATCTCCTTCTCCAGTCTGACCCCTGGATTTGGAGTACATGTATCCGAGAGTTCCCCTAGTCAGGTGGTCGGCACCGACCGTACCTGTTTCCTCGATGCCGGCAGCTGCCTGGAGGCGTGTCTGATCCGAGTGGCTCTAGGAGCCGTAGTCTGGGTGTTGGATCTGAGGGGGTGGAGTTTTTTTCCATCTGCTCTGACCTTGTCCGGTCATGGCCACCTCCTCAGCACTCCATCTACTAAGGGCTCGGCTCCAATTCCTGCATCGGATCCGGGGAGAGCAGTTCCCTTACTGGTGTCCCAGGAAGCTTGCTCTCCTTCAGTGTTTGATGCCGTGGAAAGGGTTCTCTCTAATGTGTTGAGGCCCCTGACTATATCTTCAGACTCCGCCTCGACTCCCTCTGCTTTGTGTGTGAATCCTGTCATTTTACCACAGGGACAGCCGATGCTCGGGAGCCCCAGGCAGCTTCCCTTGATCAGCAAGTTTGCGAGACCCCTCCGGAAAGCCCCACCGGAGAGGTCCCTTGCAAGCATACGTGCAAAATGAGGCACTTGGACTCCTCTCCGGGGGTCCCTCACCATGGAGACTGACTTGGATGATGGGGAAGGTTCCCCCAGATCACCTCCCGAGGATGTCTCCTTCGTAGACATCATGGAAATTTTGCACTGTGGGGAGGTTTGTCTATCCCAAAACCTTCCTCAGGTGAATTGGTGTTTCTAGAGGCTTTCGGCATGGGCTCATGTAATTCCTAGGTGGTGCCCCCCCTCCGTGGATCCATTAGTGGACTTTGTCACCTCGCGGGTTTGGAAGGAACTGGATACTGTGGAACCAATCCTCAAGTTCCTGGACAGAATATTGAGCCCCCCTGCAGGCAGACTGGCTTGGAATAAAGGGTCCTTGGTAGATGCTATGGTGGTAGCAGCCGCCACCAAGAAGGAACTAGCCCAGGAGAGTTCCTCGGTCCATCCCCCTGGACCCCGTGAGTCTAGGATAAAGAATCATCTGGGGAAGCGGGTTTGTGTCAGCAAACTTTTCTATCAGGGCTCTGAACTATCTGGCCCATGTTACTTGACTACAGTGCGACCTGGTTAAGGAACTGGCTGAATCTTCCCCAAAGTCCTGTCGCAAGAGGACAGGACTATGTTCTCTGTGAGGATGACTACCTTGACAGTGTTTTTTAATATGTTTATGCGACTCTCTCGCACGTGACTGAAGGAGTGGCTGGGTCTGGCGTTTCCATGAGGTGTAATGCCTGGCTTAGATTGTGTCAGTTCACGGAACCCTTCAAGGCGTCTTTTGTGAATGTCCCATATGATGGTGCTTCCCTCTTTGGTTAGACCGTCCGTCACACCTTGGTCCAGAGTGAGAGACAGGAAGACACTGTCTGCTGTCGGAATCCACTTCTCGAACCCTCAAAGATCCTTTTCCCAGAATCAGCAGGGTCAAAAGAAGATGCGTTTCTGGAAGTGTCAGTATTCCCGGGACACTCGGGGCCCTTCTTCCCCTAGATTCAGAGGGGTACAGGACAGACGTCAGCCCAGAGGCAGAGGAGGTCCGAAGAATTTTGGGTCTCTAGAACTGTTCTTGGATAGGCCCGCGCCACCAACCCTGAGGGGTTGCCCGACTGCTGTACTCTGGAGGCAGTCGGGGGTCATCTGGCGTTGCACCTGGCGGCATGCGAGTCTGTGTCAGCAGACCATTGGGTGCTCCAGATAATTTCCAGAGGCTATTCAATCCCATTTGTGGTTCTCCCTACACCTTACAAACACCTCCCAGATGTACCACCTGCGCAAAGGGAGGCAGCAGTACTAGAGATTTCCAAGCTGCTAAAGAAACGAGCCGTCAAACCCGTCCCCCCAAATCAGCCCAGATTGGGCATCTACTCCAGGCGCTTTTTGGTGCCAAAAAAGACGGCAGACTTGAGGCCCATTCTGGACCCGTCTACTCTGAACCTGTCAGTTGCCAAAGAGAAGTTCTGGATGGTCACCTTACAGTCCATCCTGCCGTACCTGCAAGAGAGCAACTGGATGTGCTCATTCGACCCCAGGACACCTACTATCACATAAAGATGCACAGAAGCTCCAGGAGGTTTCTCCACTTCCAGCTAGGAGCCAATCATTATCAGTTTCGAGCCCTACCCTTTGGTCTCACCACAGCCCCCAGGGTGTTCACCAAAGTGATGGCAGTAGTAGCGGCTCACCTGAGGCTTCAGAGGATTCAGGTCTACCCTTACCTGGACGATTGACTCCTTACTGCTCCCACCAAGTGTCTACTTTGTCGGACCAGAGACTATTTTCTACGTCTTGCGCACTATCTAGGGATTACAGTCAACACAGCCAAATCTCTTCTGAACCGTGTCCAGGTTATAGAATACATAGAGGCATGGATAGACACGTTACAGACAAAAGTTTTCCAGACCTTGGAGAGAGTTCGAAATTTAAGGATGCATGCCGCTTTCATTTACCGATCTCATCTTCCCTCAGCAGAGTTAGTTTTATGGGCCCTAGGTTTTATGGCAGTGATGATAACACTTCTACCATGTCTCGCTTACATATGCGAGTACTACAGTGGACTCTAGCGGTGCAGTGGTCTTTGTTGGATCTTCCGTTGTCTCACCCGATGCACATAAGCAAAGTTTGCAGGTCATCCCTTCTATGGTGGATCCAGTCTTTGGAAATCTTGGAAGGGTGACCTTTTGTTCCAGCCCCTGCCCAAGCCACAATGACCACGGATGCCTCCCAGCTATGGTGGGAGGGTGGCATTGCTCGGGAAGGACAGTC
Organism: Protopterus annectens; assembly: GCF_019279795.1. Taxonomy (NCBI): domain Eukaryota; kingdom Metazoa; phylum Chordata; order Ceratodontiformes; family Protopteridae; genus Protopterus; species Protopterus annectens. Next base: position 160,328,456 of record NC_056748.1, on the reverse strand, counting down.
CAAGGCATGTGGTCCCCGATCAAGAACAGTTTGCATATAAACGTTCTTGAGATGAGGGGGGTCCTTTTAGCATTGCAGGCCCTTCATGCCTTTCTACCTCTTGGAGCCATTGCAATCCAGTCGGACAACATGTTGGTGGTCTGGTATGTCAACAAACTGGGAGGGACCAGATCTTACCCCCTTTGTCACGAGGCCAGGAGAGTTTGGGAATGGGTGAATTCCACCGGTCGTTTTCTGGTAGCAACGCATATTTCGGGGCGGTCCAACATTCTGGCAGACAGACTAAGCTGGACTATTTTGATGCCTTACGAGTGGTCTCTGAATCCTTCAGTAGCAGAGCAGATCTTTCTAGAGTGGGGTCTGCCTTGCTGCGATCTCTTCGCATCTCCTTCCAACACGAAGTGCAGCAAGTTCTTCGCTCTGAACCCCCCCCCCCCCCCCGGAGTCCCCCAGAGACATTCTAGTCCATGTTTGGCCTCCCGGTCTTCTTTATGCTTATTCCCCTGTACCCATTATTCCGAAGTTCCTACAGAAGGCTTGTCGACTGGGGAGCAAAGTGATCCTCATTGCCCCGTTTTGGCCTCACCAGGTTTGGTTTCACTTCCCTTGGTCTCATCGTCTAGCTCCTCCTTGGATCCCATTTAGGATCTCATTTTTCACCCCTCGAGGGTCCCTCTTCTGAATCTGGACAGTCTTGACATTCACAGCTTGGCTGCTTCAGTTCCCTTAATTTCTAGGTCTCCCGGATTGTCTTCTTAGGTCAGGTCTATTCTTGTGGCAGCTCATAAGTCGTCCACCAGGAAGATTTATCGCAGCAAATGGAAGCGTTTTTCCTTTTGGGCCTCTCAAAGGAGTTTAGATACTTTCACAGTTCCCATTCTGGCTATCCTTGATTTTTTTGGCATATATTTTTCAACAAGGGGCTATTTCGTCTACGGTCAAGGTTCAGTTAGTCGCCATTTGTCATTTTCACTTTGGGGAGAACTCTGCTTCTTTGACCTCTTCCAGATTGTGCAAAGCCTTTATCAAAGGGTACCTTCCTCTTACCTCCTCCAGTCAAAGATCCCATCCCCCCGTGGGACCTTACTAAGGTACTACAAGCATTGGTTGTCCCTCCATTTGAACCTGCAGCAACTGCAGATCTTAAGTTTTTGTCTTGGAAGACAGCCTTCCTAATGGCTATCACCTCGGCTAGGAGGGTTTTAGAACTTCAGGCGTTGTCTGTCAAGGTCCCATACATTCCATAAGGACAGGGTTTCTCTTCGCACCAATCCTTTTCTCCCAAAAGTAGCATCTGAGGTTAATATCAATCAAACTATCAATTTACCAGGTTTCTTTCCAAATTTTACAAACAAAATTGAATACAAGTTGCATTTGTTGGATGTTCATAGACAGTTATGGTTCTGTTTAACCAGGACCAAAACTTTTCGTAAATCTGACCAGTTGTTTGTGTCCTTTTTTAAACCTTTTTTGGGTAAAATTATTTTCAAGGTGACCATTGCCAGATGGATCTCTCTATGTATCCGTCAGATCTATAAGAATAAAGGTCTGTCCCCTCCGGGTCCGTTTAGAGCTCACTCGGCAAGGTTCATGGCTATTTCTGTGGCTTTTTGGTCGAGAGTATCCTTAGACTACATTTGTTCTGCTGCTACTTGGTCCTCATCACATACCTTTATTTCTCACTATAAATTGAATTTGATTTCTCGAAGGAATGCATCCTTTGGTTCCACGGTGCTGTGGAATATCCTTCCATGAGAGCCACCAGGTGTTTAGTAGCTATGGAATCTGTCTGACAGGTTGAAGATAAAATTAAGTAAACTACTTCAGATAAAGAAGTTATGTACTCATCGTAATGTTCCATCTGAGTAGTTCTATTTCATTTGTCTTCAATCGTCCCTTCTGCCTTCCCCCTGGCCTTATCATATGGACAGCACTCATAGCTGTGTTTTTTTTTTTTTGTGAGAGGTGTTTTGGATCAATTTGTTTAGTGTAGGGTTTAAGGTAGTGGTGGTGTATTATGGGTAGGGGGAGGAGCTTGGAGCTCAGAGCAGATGCTTGTGAAGTTGCTGGCTCAGATCCGTTACGGATCCGATACCTACAGGTTGAAGACAAATGAAGTAGAACTACTTAGATGGACACTAATGCACACAATTTTTCATTTAGAGTTATTGACATATGTTATGCTAGTCAGAGAGGGGGAGATAGGAATGATGACTTAGAAACCAAAGAATACAATTGGATTATTAGACTACAAGCAGAAAGTTGTCCAGGTATTAATTCTACTGTTTCTATTAAACCAGTTTTGAAAAAGATGCAGACGTGTTAAAAAATTATATCTGAGTATAAGACTACATAGCACTTGGCCATTTTTTAAATGTCTCTTTAAATATGTATATATAGTTAACTAATTATATAATTAGATAGTAATATTGGTTGGCTGTTATCATAATGTGATGTTAAATTTTATTTAAATAGTACTGCGTTTTACTATGGTTGTATCACACTGAAGGAGTCATCTGAAAGCTTTGTGTTTCAACTACCTTTTATTGGCATTTTATTAAACTTTTGGACGTAACTTGATCATTTTTCTTTCTGTTTGCTGTGGACTTTTGCTTAAACGGCAAGTATATTGCAGGTTTTTACTTCTTTTTGCTTTGTTCATCATGTACTTTCCCAAGGAGTTATAGAACCAGTTCTTCCTTCTCAGGTGAGTAAAGGGTTTTATTCAAGATGTTCCTAGTTGCAAAGAAAGAAAACGCTTGATCATTTTTGGATCTTTCTTTCCTAAACCTGTCTGTGGTAGTGCCCAATTCAAAATGATGTTAATTCTCACAGCCTGTTGCCTTCTCTTCCTTTTTCAAGTTTCCTGGTAATACTAGACTTAAAAGATGCTCATCTCAATCCTTCTCCTCCAAACTTCAGACATTTCTTAAGGCTGTGTGTGTCTGGATCACATTATCAGTTCTCTGCTTTACCCTTTTGTCCACTGCACCACAAGTGTTTACCAAGTGTCTAGCTCTAGTAGCAGCTCATTGAGGCTACAGGTTATCCCCATTTTTCCATATTTCACCACTTGCTTATGTTTTCAGAGTCTTGCACAGAATTTCAGGAATCTTTTTTTGGTGAGAGAGCTCTTGCACAAGCTGAGATTCTAAGTGACCATTCAAAAGTCTTATGACTTCCTCACACAGGATTGTGCTTCTGGGATGCCAACTAGCCACGTCAGTTCAAAGAGCATTTTTCTTCCACAGGAAAAAAATAGATCTTTATTTAGCTGTATAGCTAAGATTTTCCACTCAGACTTCGGTCACTGTAAGGGAATACCTTAGGATGTTGGGTCTCTTGCCATGTGATCCTCATGATAACCTGGTGAAGACTCCACATGAGAAAGATGCAGTTCATCTGAAATTTATTTTGTCCCAACATCTACAACCTTTATCTTTTCAGATCTCAGTACTGGGATCTATCAGAAGATAAATTATTTGGTGATGACAGATATCCTTAAAGGTCTCCCTTTCTTCCTCCATGCTCCATAGCAGTCAGTCACCACGGATGCTTCTGACTTTGCTTGGGGAGCAGTTTCAGGAGAAATAAAAGTGCAGGGTGTGTGGGACACCAAGGACAGACACAAGCACATAAATATCAAGGAGATGTTTGCCATGATCAAAGCACTCAGTTTTCTGAGCCACTTGGTTACAGGCAATACCACAGTGATGTGGTACATCAACAAGCAAGGGGGAAACCAGGTTGTACCCCCTTTGCAGACTAGCCATGTTCTCTTGGAATATAGTTTCACAGTGCAGTTTCAGCCTACAAGCATCCTAGTTTGTTAGAGCACAATTGTGTGGCATTCAAGGTGAGCAAGACCAGGGCAGACCTCACAACTGATCAGGGGTCTTTCAAGATTTGATCCATCTGTGGTGGCTGGGGGTCTTCAAGTTGACCTCTGTTAAGCGAGAAAGCAATCAACTGGAAATGTACTTTTCCAGGACTTTATGCAGGAAGGCCTGGAAGAGACGCATGCCTTTTTTTTTGCACAGGAATGTTCCTGTATGCCTTACCTGTAGTGTCCAGAGTTCTTATGAATATTCAGAAGGAATCCCTTAAGATAATCTTGGTGACATCCTTCTAGCCCAGGTGACAATGGTTCTCCCTTCTTTTGGAAATGGCCAGGGGCAATTACCACAAGTTTCCTAACAGAATGGATATACTCGCACAAGAACAGGGGTGTTTGATACATCCTGGCATCAGTCATCTTAATTTGACTGCCTGCATGGGAAGGGTCTTAATTCCCTTTAGGCACCTGTTTTCTGAGGATGTGCAGCAGATACTAATGTAGGTAAGAAAGCCTGCTACTAGAAAATCATATGGTAGCAAATGGAAAAGATTTTCTAGATGGTAACAGCAACATTACCAGCATGCAGTCAGCGCTAGTTGTTCTCTGGTTGTACAATATTTGTGAGTTACTGTCCTATAGTATTTCTTATTCCTCTGTCAAGGTTCATTTATTGACCATTTAAGCATGTCTGTCTATTGATCCTCCTCTTTTCAAGGCAGTCGCATGTCAACATTTTCTTAAAAAGGGTTTTGTATAAAAGATGTATCCAAGTAAACCGGTAGCTCCTCCTTGGGATCTTACTTGTGTGTTAGAGTCTCTAACACTTGCTCCATTTGAAACTGCTGGAAAACAATTTTACTTATTGATTTGACCTTTGGAAATAGGGCATCTGAGTTGCAAGCTCTTATGGTGAGTCAGCCCTACCTCATTTTGCACAAGGACAGGGTTTTTTTGTGAACGAATTCTTCTTTTATGCCTAAAGTTGTAACTGAGTTTACTTTAAGCCAGACTATCCTTATACCCATTTTCTTTCCTGAACCTAAAAATGAGGGAGAACGGTTAATCCTTACCTTTAATGTCCATAGACAACTCTGCTACTATTTTGACAGAACTACATTTTTAGGTCTTCTGATCAGTTAATTTTTTCTGAGGGTAAGAAGGGGACAACCTGTGTCAAGAGTATTTCTAAGTGGTTGTCTGAGGCTATTACCTTTTGTTATAGTCACCATGACAAGTCTGTTCCAGGCAGGGTCAAAGCCCATTGTGTAAGGACCTTGACTTCTGTAGGTTTTGGAAACAGTGTGATTTTAGATGTATTCTAGTAGGTTCTCCTTTGTTGTCAGTACATGTTGTTAGAAAGCACTGTAAGCTGGATTACTTCTCTAGGTCTACATCATGCTTTTCTAGTACCATTCTCTAGCCACTCCTGCACCCTTCACCTTCCAGCTCCTAAAAGTGGTTAGCTGTCGTAATCTACTCCTATAGCTTGATATTAGGAGCATAGTACAATTGTGTAAGTAAACTTAAAGTAGTTGACGTTCGAATGATCATTACTACAGTAGCTGATCCTCCTTCCATTCTCCCCTTACGTTTTGATGTGTTTTTATGCCAGGGTGTGGAGATGTATATTTTTCTACTTCTGCCTTTCTCTTCTCAGGGCTTAGCTTCCCTCTCTCTGCTGGCAGGAAAGCTCTGAAGGGCTTTGCACCCAAACTTGTATTTTAGTCAGTGCAGCTTGAGCTATTCATAGTTTGGTTGTGTTGAAGGTGCCCTGCAGCTTTGGAAGCTGTCTGGCTGCTATATCCTTGACAGGATGTGTAACCCATTTAGAGTAGGCTGCTGCAGCAGTGATAATTTGAACATCTACTGTTATGGTAAGTTCAACTTGTACAACTGTACTTCTGTCATTCATTAGGCATGAAGCATGTTTGAAGGCTACAGTTAAACAGCAATTCCAGAAAACCTGATTGGTCATGTTTCATGCTATTTAGAAGGCATCCTGGGAAATTGCCCAGACCCACCAAAGCATGATATTCTTGGTCTTGGAGGGAACATTTAAGGAACTGTTCTCTGCTGTTTGTAGGAGTTGTTATATTTGACTATATTTCCCGAGGGACGGTTGAGGGGGAGATGTGAAAAGTTAGTACTGAATTTCTAACACTAAAAAACAGTTACTGGTAAAACAAGAAAGCAAACCAGTATCGTGTAAGGTCCCGTTTATTGAAACTGGTCGAAAACAAACAAATGAACAAAAATACTAAGTGCTTTTATCCATAACCATTCTGGGAATCTTCAGAGTATAAATTAATTAAAAAATTCATCCTTAAATATACTAAAAACGCAGCGCCCTAGTGTTAAAACCAATGAACAACTTCAACCAATCATGTATGCTAATTTCAAGTACCAAACATAAATTAAGATAAAGTAGCTGAATCTAAAGAAACTCATACAAACTAGTGACAACAACCACAGTGGAATGTGTTGAACATTATCAATGAACAATGTTATCTGACTAATAGTGTGTCATTATAAATCTAAATATACATTTCTACCCATACAGTGTTTAAACATTAAATACCAATACTTTAAAAACATATGTGATAAACACTGTGTCTTTAAAATGTTGGATTTTAGTTGACTGCCAATGCTGAAACCTAAATGCATTGTAAAAAAACTAATTCCTTGTAAAATTGATATCCAATTTATTAAATGCAATGTGATTTGTGTTTCAGTATACTAGAAATGGAAATATAATCCTTTATTCCAGGTGAATTGGAAGCATCCAGTCTCAGTTGCCACAAACATTCCTTTGCTTCCAATAAGTTCTTATCATTGCCTCCTTTAGTGTTATTGGGAATTCTGTCAATCGAAAAAATATAAATCTTTTGAAATTGGTACATTTTTGGCTGTGAAGATGTAATGAACTCAAGTTTTTTTTATTTTTAATGTCCCATGTGAAGTTGTTCTATCTCGCAGTTTTGTTCTTGCACGTGGGTTCGGAGCCGATCCCTCGGCTCCGAGTCGGCCGCTTTTCAAGCTCAAACTCTCAGAGAAGCTCGAGATCCAGTATATATCCCATGATGCTCTACTGTAAACCCCAGATCTAGTTTGCCACTGCAACGGATCTACAGCTCATCGGAGGAAGCTCGGGTCAGTGTTTAATATTTTTTTTCAATATTTAGGAATATTTAGGAATACCTTCTTCATATTTCTTATTTAGCTAGAGTTGTACTAATTAATAGTTTTATTAGACTTAGAGTGTAGTTTGATTAGTGTTACTTAGATTAGATATTTAGTGTGTTTTTTTTCTTGTGTTCTAAAATCCGTAACCTAAGTTTTCTGATGGTCTTCCCGACGTAAAAAGTGGGACAGCTTGTACATGTTGCAATATATACAACCATCTTGGTATTGCAATTGCAATAACCAGGGCATCTGATGGTTCTCCTGTAGTTCTGTACTGCTACATAGGGTCTGTCATTTATAAATTTACAAGTGCTGCATAGACCACATTTGCTCATTTTGGACATTTTGTGAATATTAACATTGGTGTCCATCTCCATTAATTCTTTCAAATTCATACCCCTACCATATATCTCCAGGTAACAACCGATAATATCTGTGAGTTCAGCTTTGTTCCTAAAAACACTAAGCCATGTTTCATGTACTATATTTAATTTTTGATGCTGTTTCATTAAATGCGAGTACTAGAGCATCTTTTTCCTTTCTCTCTTTGTTTTTTGGTATTTCAGTGTCCATTCCATATATGAGTATGGGCTTATATATAGTGTTTCTTTTTGCCATCACCTCATTCCTAATGTTACTCAATATATCAAGGGGATATCCTCTATCACAAAACATATTTATTAGTTTCCCCATTTCCTCCTGAAATACTCTGTCGTCACTCAGTAATCTAGATAATCTAACCATCTGCCCTTTCACTAGGTTCTTCTTTTGGAAATGGGGGTGGCAGCTCTCGTAGTGTAAGAATGAGTTTGAGTAAGTCTTCTTACGGAATATACTGGACTCAAGTCTGTCCTCTTCCTTATAAAATAGTATATCGAGGTAATCACACCTTTTGTCGTGACTCCTACTTGTAAATTTTAAAAAAGTGGTGGTTGTACCCAAAAACTCAACAAATTCCTGAATTTCTTCTCTGTTACCCTTCCAAAAAAATGAGAATATTTTCCAAATAGCGTAAATAAAGTGCTATTTTGGACAAAAAAACAGAATAAAAAATAAACTGTGTTTCCCAATATGCTAAAACTAAATTGGCGTATATGGGTGCACATCTGGCACCCATAGTTACTCCTGTACTCTGTAGTATTCACCTTCAAATAAAATGTAATTATTAAATAATACCATTTCTGTAAGTTCCACAATTAATTTACGCTTTACTGTGTGCATATTTCCAAATTTAAATAAACAGGCTTCAAACATTTCTAATCCCAAAGCATGTGGTATGACCGAGAACAAGTTAATTACATCTATTGTGACAATAATTGTATTGATATTAATGTCTGTTTTATGTTGCCTAACAACATCAAGGCAGTGCCAAGAATCTTTTAGAATGTGAGGTAACTGGTTCAGAATATTTTTACAATGAAAATCCACATATGAGGCCATAGCCTCCGTTTTGGAACCTTTAGCTGAAACTATAGTCTAAAAGGTGGATTATTGACATCTTTGTGGATTTTCGGAATGCCAAAGATGGATGGTGTTATAGGTAACTCAACCATGAGATAGTCATATTCATCTTTGTTCAGTGACCCATCCAGTAATTCATGCAACTGCCAATCCAATTTAGTGTAGGCCCTATAGATCTCAAACCTGGAAACCTTCTCATATGTATCATTGTCACTTAACATAAAGGCCATTTTACTCTGATAGTCTGTGTTGGACATAACCACAACCCCGCCACCTTTGTCGGGTTTCATTAACCTATATTTGTCTGCGGAAATTAATTCCTTCAAACAGAATCTTTCACTGGTGGTCAGGTTGTCCTGCAATACTGTTTTTCCCCTGACACATCTGCATATTTGTGTTTTGCATAGCACTTCAAATAAGTGTACCACGGGGTTTTGTGGGAGTGTAAAGGTACTGGTTCTTTTCAATACTAATAAACCTTCCCCTGTATTGGGGCTGACATTGTTAGCAAAAAAAAATGTTCAAATTGAGCAGTCTAACATACAATCTAAAATTAATTAAAATTTTCCCCTGTATCATACTTGAAATTAGGGATAAAGGTAAAACCTTTTTTAAACAGTGTGACATAGTTCGGTGATCACTCATTTTCAGTGTAGTTGTATATTGTGAAACCTCCGTTTTGTATTGTGTCCAGAAATATGTTAAAGGAACCATTGTCTGTCATAGTGTAAATGTTCCCCAGTGGAATTCAAATCCAATTGCCTTGGCACATCTACTTGGGTTCCTACATGAGTCACCGCTAATGTTATTGAGATGCCCATCAAACTCGTAATTTAATTGTCTGTTGTGTTGAGCTGATGTGTGTGTGTGTGGTTGTATGGTTTGTTTGGTGGAACAGACGTCCCCCTGGACCGTCGTGATAGTCCTGCTGATATTGTTGACCCTGGTATCAGTCCCGTATTCTTTCGGATTGCCTGAGGGCGGTTCTAAAAAAAAAAAAACCTGTTCGCCTCTCTGTTAAAGGCCCTGTTGTGGGTTGTAATAGGTTCCATCATTGTAGCCTCTACTGAGGGTGTAATGTTGTGACCTGATCTTTCTCACCTCCAATTGCCTTCTTGTTTTATTAGCTCTTAAGTGTGTATAAGCTCTTTTTTCAGCGTATTCACTGCTATCCCTCAGGAGCTTATTGTTTTTAATTTCAAGCCACTTGTTGACAAAATTGTCAATATCTCTCAAAATATTATCAGAACAGAATTTGTTAAATTTAAATAGGTCGTTAGTAATGCTGCTATTTAAGGCTACAAGCTGTTCTTTTAATCCAACTAGTTTAACATTATTGTTACGTACAATCAGCCTCTTTAGGTCCATACCTGTGCGATCAAACAAAGTTGTCAAGTCATCGTAAAACTTGTTTCCTCCTTCAAATCCTATCGGAAGTTAAAAAATCCTTAATCCCTTAGGTACCCGTTGCAGCTCGATGGATCTCTCCAAGAATTTGTTGTCCATTTGTAGCAATATGAAATGCTGAATTTGTCTGCCAGTAGGATTGCTATATGTTCTGGCTTAGTAGAGGTGGGTTCGTTAACAATGGCCTGTGCTTGACGTTATGTATTGCATTTTGAGATTACAGATATAGCGAAAGAAATGCTTTGTGGTTGTCCTCTGCCTGCTAGGCCAAATTTACTTCAAATTGGGCATTGGTAGACTTTATTTTTCCAATGAATTTATTTAGTTTTTGAAAGTGCTTTTATCCTGTCTGGTGCTACACCTGCTAATTTTTGCCAGGTGTTTTTTTTTTTTTTGGTCCTCCTGCTGTAGAACTTGTTGATTTGATTTCATTAAGGTGGCTTGTTTTTTTTTTTTTTTTTGAGTTAGTGTTATATTTATTCCTGGTGGGTACAGCTGCCTGTATACAGTTATTAACATGCTTGTACAGGGTTTCTGTTATCAGGGTTTGCCAGTTTATCACGTATTAGTAGGAGGCTAGTCTTGAATTGTTTCTGAACATTCCAGAGTTTGCTGAGTTTCTAGGTTTTATTTTTACTTCAGAAGAGACTATTTTGTGGTCTGTTACCAGAGAGGGCAGTACAATATGGTTTGTGCAGCACTTACTTGTATTAGTGAGGATTGGATACAGTATGGTTGCTCCCCTGATTGGTGCATTGGCAGTCTTGTCCAGGGAGATTGTGTTTACAAAATCCAGGGGTGTCTGTTCCTGCATGTTTGTTGTCTTGTATGATTCCCAGTTATTAGTATGGTGATTGTAGTCTCCCATGAGTATAGTATTAGGTTGGATGGTGAGAGTTTCCAGTAAGGAGGGGGGAACTATAGCTTTCATGAAAGTGGTATCGGATTTTGCCTATGGTGTTTTATGTGTGGAGAAGCTCAGGTGCATCATCCTGTTTGAAACATCCCTTGAGGTATATTTATTTTTGATGTAAATCTAGACACCTCAACCTTTGGGCATTATAGACTTGCACTGCTGGCATGCTCTCCATGGCTCTAATCCATGTCTGACTGCACAGACATCCGCGTTCTGTCGGGTGAGGAGAGTTTGTTGGGAGTGGAGTTTGTTTAGACTCCTAGGATTGAGCAGTAACACTATTAGATTTCCTTGGTTGTGATTTGCTATGTTGAAAGTACTTTGTTTGGCATTGCCTACAAAAGGCACTATGGGGAAGGGCAATGTTTTAGATAATATTTGAAAGCCTAGCAGAGAGAGGTGCAGACCATCCCTGGCAAAGCAGCGGGGTCTATTCACAAGCTCCTTCCATGCTAACAAATATTGCACCCCCTTAGAATGACTGAAGAAACTGAGCCATTTATTAAAATTGGTCATAGTCTGTTCATATTGTGGCATCATCTGTGGAAAAGGTAAAATGTCGCTAAATGGTAGGCTCATACCAGTGTGAGATATATGTTCCATGATCTGTACAATGTTCCTCTTCGTATAGTCTAAAGAGGTGCACCTTAGATCATTTACACCCACATTGGCTTTGAAGAAGTCATATTGTTACTTCTGATCCAGTGACCTGTGTACTTAATATGCCATATCCTGGCCCCCTGATAAACAACTGACTGACTTTTTCTATACTCAGCCTGGCGAGAGGGACATCAGTGTTGACGTAAAGTGGGATATGCTTTACAGTTCACCTATAAGTTTAACAAATGCCAACAAATGTCCAGTCATTTTTAGCCTTGTTTCTTGTAAAGCCATATTTCACAAATGTAATTTCAGAATTACAAGCACTCTTGTGTAAACCTCCATACTTAGTTCTCCAGAAGCATCAGGTCTCACTCCAAGCTAATCCATCCTTCATCCCAAAGGTGGCATCCATAACTCTCATAAATCAATCCATAGAGTTACCTGTTTTTCTTCCTAAGTTTTTGAATGCAGGGGAATATATTCTACACATGCTAGATGTGCATTGTCAACTTAGATTCTGTCTGCACTGTACTAAAAATTAGAAAATCTTAACTTTTTATTGCCTTCTCTAATTCTAGGCTTGGAGAAGCTGTTACCAAAGGTTCTCTGTCCAGGTGGTTATCGAGTTGTCTCTCCTTTGTCAGTGCATGGCTGGGTTTAGAGTTACAGTCCATACCTAAGGCCCATTCAGCCTGAGCAGTGGCTAACTCAATAGCCTTTTCTAAGAGACTACCTGTTGATGTCTGTGCTGTAATGACCTGGTCCACTGTGCTACCTTTGTATCTCATTATAAGCTGGATGTACAATCCAGATCTCTCTTCTTTTGGCTCCACCATCCTCGGGAATGTCCATCATTGATACCACCTTGAAAGATGGCTTAGGATTCTGTCCCATATGTTGAATCAGATGAAAATAGACAACATTGGATATGAAAGTTATTTACTAATCATAATGATAGATCCATGTTAACTGATTTTCGTCTGGTTCAGCTTCCTGTCCCCTTTCCAAATTACCGAATTGTGTATAGATAGCTTTGAGATGATCGAGTGACCTGTACTTTACACCCTGTCTCTGACCACTGTTGGCAACCTATACTATCACATTGTTAATCATCTTGCTCCATCCATTTCCTACATTTACAGATTACCTTTTCAAACTATGTATACATATTTCTATATGAAGCATACTCAATCTGAGTTGGAGTACAGTACAAGGAATTATGGACAGAGGAGGAGTCAGAGCCGTGGAACAATGAATACTTCTAATTCGTTGTAGGTCGGATCTGACAATCCCATATGTTGAACTAGATGAAAATCAGTCAACATGGATCTCTCTCATTATGGTAAGTACATAACTTTCATTTTTACTTTATAGGGTTAAAGAAAATGTTTCAACTGCTTTTTACTGTTTTTTTTTTCCTTCTAGAAAAAGGTTACATTTTTACTGTTTTACCTGATACTGCTACTAAGCTTCTCCGGGGAACAATTTTTGGCTTGATCATGGAACCATTTGTTGGACCTTCTTCCAGCCACACACACACAAAAAAGCTCCCAAAAGATTAAATAACTGTTGTCACTACTGCTGACTGGGTGCTAGTATCAGCCACAGGTGGGTGACCTTGCTATGGGAAACGTGTTTCCTCAGACAACTCATATTTTTCTTTGAATTCTTCTGGTGTAGTCCATACATGCTGTTAAAGTGTCCCACAGTGTTTTTAAAATTGCAACTCTTTCTGTATTTTATGTCTGGTGTATACATAATATACAGAAGGGGGTGTAATTTTAAAAACAGAACATCCACACGAGTAACAGAATTCCTCATGTCTAAATGTGGATGCTGTTCCATCTGCCCATACATTTGATGGGTGAGCAGTTTGTTATAAAGAACTTTACATTTTATGTAAAAGGAGCATTTAACTGTCTGACTGGAGGGGGGGGGGGTAGTATGCGCTGCACTCTGTCAACACTGCCCAGTTTCCTACATAGGCCAAACTGAGCGGACCTTCAAAGAAAGAATTGCTGAACATCTATACGAAATTACAAAAAGGAAAACAAACAATGCCATAGCCAAACACTTAATCAAATGGCCAGATCACCTTTTTTAAATTTCCAGTTATGGAAAAGGTAACCCCTAGTGAACGTGGTGGCCCGTGGCAATTTAAGTTGGAAGAAACGTGAGTTATATTGGCAGTTCACACTTATTGCAAGTTCTTGGCTAGGGATTAATGACCAGATTTTTATTAGCTGTCTTTTAAAACTAAGAGCTTTAGAAAGGTATTGCTACCTTTATCAGACAGATTTCCTCAGTATAGCATTTGCTGTTTAATGATTGCTCTTAATTAAAACTATTATTGTTTGGTAAAAGAATGTTTTACAGGTCGATGTATTCCAATATTCAGCTTTTGATTTTTGTTTACTCCAATTTTGAACTTATTGATAGTTGCCTTAATGCACGATTTGTTCATGGGATTTGGCTGTCATATGATTTAAAGCTGATCACATGATTTTAAAAGTTTTTTGGCCGTCACATGATTTTAAATGTTTTTGGCTGTCACATGATTTTTAAAAAGTTGTCACATGACCTTTCAGAATTAGTGTGTGTGTTCAGTTCACTTTATCTGAAGAAGTTTTAGTATAAAATAAAACAAAAGCGCTAATATGTGTTAAGTTGTTGAGCTGGATGTGTCGGAATCTCTGTGGACTTGCGTGTTTTCTTTTTTTTTTTTTTTTAAATCTTTGTGCCATTTCTTAGAATGTGGTGATATTCTTTGCGGTAGCTGTTGCTGGCACTACTGCGTCTATTTCTTCACAAATTCCTGTCAAAAAGAGACCGAAAACTAAACCTTTTTTTGCTTTACCAGTTACTCTGGACAAGAGTATTTAATTGGTTTTGGCTCAGGGTAAGGTAGTTTTAAAAAAAAGAAAAAGGGACTCCACATACCCTGAAGAGGCTGAAAAAATGTAATCTGTACATGATTGTGAAGGGAGAAACTTTTTTTGTTTAGCTTTTTACTTTTCTGGGTTTCTGTTTTAGATTCTGAAGAATATGTGGTATCTGATTCTTCCTGTGAGTGATTCTGCCCTTTCAGGATGAACTTATGATCTGATGTTGCCTTTTCTCCATTTCAACCTGTGGTTTACTGGATCGAAAGCCAGCACCCTCAGAATCTTCCGTCTTCGAGCTCCATCTCCCCACATCCCATTTGTCACCATTGCCAACAGACATGGTCCATTGAGCTCCTTCATGATGACTCTGAAGTTTCAGTAATATTATTAGTTCTTGCCTCAAAGGCATTGTTATACTTGGAGGTACTTGCGTATTATCGCAACCAGATTTTTAACGGCAAAAAACGGTTGCTTAATGATCATGACATATGGTCATTAATGTTGTACAAATGTTGTTGTTTACATTATACTACTTTTTGTGGGTAAGACCTTACGTTTGTATGGTGCTGGACTTTTCATTATAAATAATTTCATGTCATTTCACTATCACTTGCTGAGGATTGCCAGTGCTGCAACTATTTGATTGGCTCACAAAATTAGAAACAAGTCTGACTGTCAAATAAATAGTTTGCTTTTTTTGTTCTTTTCCATTTTTGGGGGGGGGGGGGTTATTTCACATTTATGCAATAGGTATTGGAAAGGGGTAGGTAGTGATGCATCATTTGTCGAAACAGAATATTTCTTGCTTTATCTCTGTTTATGGAAAGGCTTTTAGTATGCAGCCATAGCATTTTGACAGCATGTGAAAAAGGAATGCTTTCAGGATTGTAATGAATATTTTCCTTAACTTACACAGTAGAAATGGTTTATGGGATTTCAAAACCCTAGCCATACTGCATCACCTGCAAGGCTTGGATTACTACGAGTACATTGTTCTATGTTACTATACTGTTGAACTGGCTAAACTGGACCCAGTGCTTCTTGATCTGTATGAAAAGTGCACCCCTGCATTCTATTACTACCAAATTAAAACAGTTTGCATTGCGGCACACTTTGGCCATGCAACCTGCTGTGGAGCAGTGAAACAGATCCACGCCTTTGCAGCATATTAAGCTTATTTAACATTTTAGTAATAAAACAACCATATTTCATGATCGTTAAGCAACCAGTATTGCCGTTAAAAATCTGGTTGCGATAATACGCAAGTACCTACTTGGATAACTTTAGTTAGCCTTCTTTAGCTTGGATAGCTTTAGAAGCTTTTATAAAATTGTAAATCCTTCCATCGACTTTGCCGCCCTTTTTCTCATCTCCCTGTTCAAAAACAAGTATTTGTTCCTTTTTTCTCATTATTGTGATTGTATTGATGGTTATTTGCTGCCCCTTTATTGATGTAGACATTTATTTAGTGTCTGTCTTGGTGGACATAGTAAAACTTGCTTTGGCATTCAAAAAGTGTGTGTTGGGTGGGCACAGACTGCTCCCATAAGACACACACGCTTGTCAAATGTGACAACTGTTATGGTACGGTGGACTTAGATGTGGAAAGAAAAGCATGTTCTGCCTTTGGCTGTAGAACCTTAGCTGATTAGAAGGGTTAAAATGGTTCTTAAGAGCTTTCTTCTTCTTTCAGCTGCTACTGTGTCCATCTCTGTCTCCTTCCCCATTCCAGTGTGTCAGGACAAAAAATGTTAGATGATGAGAGAGACACAAAACAAGGGTAAATCTTCAAAAGGCAATGCAAGAAGTAGAGAAAGAGACCAATGCAAACATTCCTCCTGTTTGACATAGACCCAGCCCCATTCCTAGATTTACCGGTAATTGATTTTTCTCTGGCAAAAGGCATGCTTTTGTTGCCCCTTCAGTACTTAACACCAGAAGTTACGCTTCTTGGTTTAGATTCATTTTAACTCCCCTACCCTTAGTTGTCCCAGTCCCTTCCTGTGTCAGTAGCTTCTCCTTCCACCTCGGACAGGATACATTTTCTTTTCCATCCTATTACTCTGACCTCCTGCTGTTCTGATCTTAGCCTCTACTTTCTGGTTCTGATGCTTGGTTCAGCCTGTCCAGAAGTTATTGAAGCTGACATCCATAGCTTCTTCAAGGTCTGCCAGGTTAGTCAGGAGCCTTTGTAGTTTGTATCTGGAGTAATTGATGTGTTCTTCCCTACAAGCCCAGATTTACCTATGGATCGGCCCCCTACACTTAATTTCCAAGGTCCAAGACTATGGTGCCTTTGGCTGTAACCTTTCCATTTCCTCAGTGTGCCCACCCATTGATTTTCTTGACGCTGGCATTTGCTACAGCTGAGTGCTGCTCAGAGCTGAAGCATGGGGACTGACACCCTATGGTGGGGTTATACTCTTAAGAGTGCTGGAGTCCTCCCATCCTTGAGGTGCTTCATGTTCAAACAATTATCTCTATAATCTTGATGTCTGATTAGAGTTGATGCCATACACCAGTCTCTTCATTTGATCTTTGGATTGGAGGGAAACCAGGTCAAGCTGTCTGACCTTTGTCTGCTTTTGCTGTTGTGCAGGGGAGTCCTTTCTGCTCTGAAACTGGTGCCTCTAGCCAGGACTGATCTGTCTGCATCTCTTCCTCCATCTGTTTCCTCCAGTACTCATTAGTTAGCTCTGGGATAGCCAACACAATTTAGGCCTCTAGAACACCCTTCATTATGTGGCCCACTGCATCTTCTGTATCCCCTCCCAGTTCTGTCTGAAGGAAAAGTAACTCTCCCCTTAAAGCACTTCTTTTGGCAGTTTACTAGAATTGATGAAACTTCACTTGGACTTGGCACCGAGGCCCACCTCTCATGAGGAGTCTTTATCTCTCGAAGCCTCCTTGAAAAGACTCCCTTTGTCCACCCCCCAAACAGGGAGTCCTCGGCATTGGACAGTCTTATAACCACAACTAGACCAAAGTCACCTTTGCTTTACATGTGCTGAATTTCCTTCATTTGACAAGGCTTCAAAGCGACTTTATTTTGGAGATGTCAAATTGTGAAGACACAGCAGCGTTGGGATTTTCAAAAGGCCCTAGAGGCCATGATGCAGTCAGTTACTTAAGTGTCAAGCTTCTAATGCTACTGATGCTATGGCCTGCACTGCAGGCACTGGAAGTACAATGAGCCACCATGCCTGGATGTACTTGTGTAGCTTTGTGGACTGTTTCACTTTGCTTATCATAATCGCCCCATTTGATGGATCCTTTGTCTGGTCCAAAGATCAAAAATGCTCTGTCCAGGAGTGAACAAGATGGAGTGACCTTCTCTGCTGTTATGGTTTGCTTTTCCACCCTTCAGAGGTCCTTGTCTAGGAACTATGATATGGGGGTGGGGCAACTTTTCCTTCATAAATCACAGCAGTGTTTTCAGGATGCCCCTAGTGACAGTTCTCCTGAGCAGGAAGATAACTTTAATGGATGCCACCCAAGGGTTAGAAGTTGACTGCAAAATCTGGGCTTTGCTGTCCCTTCCCTGGTAGGTCCTTCAAGTGCTTTATTTGCCATTTGCTTTGTACTTTCTTGTTTTACAGCCTGTATATCTTTAAACAGGGTTAGTATTATTGGCCTTCATTACGTCAACATTTACATTAACGTGATTCAGGAGGGACTGAGGCTAGCCTCCATGTACTTGGAGATTAGCAAAACTTGGTGAATGACTTCTCAAAAAGTTTTGTTTTTTGAGTTTGCACGCAATAAACTATTCACTCTACATAAAAAATGAAGTGTGTGCTGAAAGTAATTCAAAGCCTATTTGTATTTATTTTTATTTTTTATTTTTTTTTTTTTACAGGCTCATGTTCCTATAAACAGTACCATAAAAAATGCTTCTGATGTTAAGGCTAGAGTTAGACTTTCTGACTTGAAGTACTTCGAGTTAAAGAGAGGACAGCAGGTCCAGGTATGTCTGCATTTATTATTTTCATTTTGTCTGGATGAGCTTGTAGAAAATTGGTGTAGAAACCTATGAACCAATGTTTTCTTCCATTTAGTTTCAACCTGTGGTTATCTGATCCAACTTGGATGCAAAGCCAGTCATATTTAAAATGTTCAGACCCAGAGCTCTACCTCCTATACACATAAAGCCCCCTACTGTTGCATCCTCTCCTTAGATCTTGTTTGCTGCCTTTGTGTTAGGATCATGGTCATCTGGTATCCTTCAGCTAGTGTGATGTCCTTCAAGGATGCATCTGCAGTCCTTACAAATGGGTTGTCCTGTCGTCAGGCAGCCCTTCGGTCGGCCGGATTCCAAAGTCTGGGTCTGGCCTCGGCTGATGTCGCACTTCACCCGACGTCATAGCTGCAGTTATTCGGGTATAAAGGTATCAGCTGACGCCATCTTCCTCAGTCTTTCTTGCCGCGTGGCGCCCGAAGCAGAAGCTGTTCGCAAGTGCCGGTCTGTCAGAACCAGAGATTACTACTACCGAAGACTTCAAAAAAGCTACCGAAGACTTCAAAAAAGCTAAGTACCCCGTTGGGGACTCTTTCTTGCCTCAGCCGATGTCAGAAAAAGTGAATAACTGTTTAACTTGTGGGAAACAAATACCTCATAAAGATTTCCACTCTTACTGCTTACCTTGTCTAGGCCCAGACCACGACATAGCAGCTTGTCTAGCCTGTGCTTCTTTCAACCGGCGGACGCTTAGACGCCGGTCGGAATTTGCTGAGGAGTTTTTCGGCTCCGTTTTTGCTTACATTATGCCGTCGGATCCTCCGACTACGCAAATTTCTAAAAAGCGCAAGGAAAAGGACCAACACTCGCGGTCCGCGGTTTCGGCCGAAACCGCGGTTAAGCCAACCGCGAGTGTCTCGGTTTCGGCTGAAACCGAGTCCACGGTTCTTCCTTCGGCTGAAAGCGTTCCTCCTACCGAGGCCTCATCCAGCATGGTGGAATCTGCTTCTGAGATACCACCCGCTCTTGCAGGTTCACAGGATTTATCTGATACTATACCCTTGGATATTTCTACCCCTGCACGTGGAGCTGCTAGGCCACCTGCATCCATGTAGATTAAGGCCTTTGCCAGGGCTAAAGCAGCAAAATCTACCAAAACTGTGCCTGCTAAGACCCCCTCTCACAGGCTTAGCTCTAGTTCACAAATGCTTAGTCTTGCAGAGGATCTCATTTCTTTGATCCGGGGATCCCAACCTCACCCAGACAGGGCCTCTCACCCACCTCCAGAGAAGAGGCCTAGAGCAGAGCCCCCTGAGCCAGTTTCTACAGATGACTCCTCTGATGAATCGGATAATTCTAACCCTCCAGTGGGCCCTTTTTCTCCTTATGAGGACTCTGATGCAGAAGAGTCCATTCCTTCTGCCTCTCCGCCTGAGGAATTTTCCTTTGGGGAAACCTTGCATGCTATGAGGGAACAATTTCAATGGCAGGGCCAGGATTTTACAGACTCTAGGAAAAGGCTTAGAACCTTTCTGCATTTGCCACAGCATAGGCCTTTAGCCATTCCTCCAGTACTTACTGTTGTGGATGATGCATTTAATGATGCTTGTACTGCTCCTGATTTTCTTCCTCCGGCCCCTGCTAAGCCCGATAGATACTACAGGGTTCCGGACACACATTATCATTTGTATAAGGCTCCTCTTGCAGGTCCCGAAACTATCTCCCAGGGACCCAAGGCTGTAGCAGCTACCCTTGCCAAAAACCCCCTCCCCTCTGAAAGGGAATCTAGGGCCTTAGAGAGATGGGGTAAAAAAGTTTACACTTCTGCTACTCTTTCAGCTAGAGCCTTGAACTGTCAAATTCCTGATACTGAATCATGTGGAATTATGTTAGATCAGTTAACTAAAAATCTGTCCTCTGATGAACCATTAGACAAAAAATCTGTTCAGGAAATGGTACATAACATTCAGCAGGTCAGTAATCATTCTTTAAAATGCGGCTATGATGCACTGGAGGCTTCCTTTAGATCAGCCATGACTGGTACAGTGATCAGAAGACATGCATGGTTAAAAGAGCAGTCCTTACCAGACCATGTCAAATCAAAGCTCCTAGATGCTCCCATGGATAAGCTCAATTTGTTTGGCTCCCCTGCACAACAGGTGCTCAAGAAGGTGGAAGAGAAAGCGAAATCTGTCCAGACAGTCAAAGATTTCTTGCAGGTCCAGCCTCCAAGGTTTAGCAGGAACTGGCCTTCCAAGAATTGGTCCTTTCCAGACACCCACAGAGCTCAGAGAGGCAGGAATAGGCGCTCGAGGCAGGGGTCAATCCAGAGGTGCCTACAGGGGACGTCAGTGGCAGGCTAACAACCAGCGAGGTACAGCCACAGATCCTGCCACCACCACAGGACAATCACAGTTACTTGGCTCTGGCTCCGCCTACCAGGGAACAACTAGAAGCACCCTTAGGCGGGAAGCTAGCCTTATTTTCAGTAAACTGGCATTACATCACAGGAGACAAATGGATTTTACAGACAATAGACCAAGGTTACAGGTTTCACTTCCATACTCTACCAAGGAAGAGAGGAATGCCAAACCTACCTCCAAATCAGAAGACAGAAGCTCTACAACAAATAACTCACTTACTAAGGATGAGAGCTGTAGAAAGGGTACCATCTATGGAACAAGGACAAGGATTTTACTCCAGACTCTTCCTGGTACCAAGAAAAGAAAACCAATGGAGACCTATTCTCGACCTGTCCGCTTTAAACACATACCTCATTGTTCCAAAATTCAGAATGCTGACCCTACAGCAACTTCTTCCCATGCTGGGCAAGGAGTCTTGGCTGGTAACTCTAGATCTCAAGGAGGCATACCTGCACGTCCCCATACGACCAAATTGCAGAAGATACCTCAGATTTCTTGCAGGATCAGAGCATTATCAATTCTCAGCATTGCCCTTTGGCTTATCTACTGCGCCCAGAGTATTCACGAAATGCCTGGCATCAGTAATTGCTCATTGCAGGCTTCAGGGAATTCAAATTTACCCTTACCTGGACAACTGCCTGTTACAAGCGGACAACAAAAACAAATTAACAAAAGACTTGGAAAGGGTCATTCATCTACTACAAGCCCTGGGATACACAGTCAATATAAAAAAGTCAAGGCTGATACCATCCCAAAGGATAACCTTTTTGGGTGCAGAGCTGGACACATCAAAACAAATGGCATTCCTAACAGTAGAAAAACAGGAGCAACTCCCTCTCTACTTCATGGCATTAACAAAGCAGAACCAGCTAACAGCAAGAAAAGTCCTGCAAGCCCTGGGTTACATGGCATCCTGCATAATATTGATTCCACATGCCAGACTACATATGAGAAAGTTACAGTGGTACCTAAGGAATTTATGGTCTCAGCACAAGCACAGCCTAGAAACCCAAATTCCAATAATTCCATGCCTGAAGCAAGAATTCCAATGGTGGGCTCAGGCCTGTCAAACAAACAAAGGACTGCCCTTCCACAGCACTCAACCAAGCCAGACCATAACAACGGACGCCTCACACCTCGGTTGGGGGGGGCGCACATGCTGGACAAGTGCATACAAGGCTTATGGACTCAAGACCAGCTGCACCTACACATAAATCAAAAGGAAATGCTGGCAGTAAAACTGGCAATCCAGGCATTCAGACCTTTCCTTCAACAGGGTAAACTGTTGATAAGGACGGACAACACCACAGTTATCTGGTACATCAACAAGCAGGGAGGCACACATTCATACCCTCTATGCCGGATGGCAATGGACCTATGGAACGTGGCCCTGAGCTTCAACATTCAGTTACAAGCAATTTTTGTGCCAGGAAAAGAAAATATTCTAGCAGACATCCTAAGCAGAACTACCACGGATGCCCACGAATGGATGCTGCTCCGGACATCTTCAAAACCATTACAGGAAAATGGGGACTACCAGAAATACTTATTTGCATCCCTACACAATCACCAACTGAAGAAATTCTGCACGAGGACGTACCACCCCCTTGCTTGGAAAGTGGACTCCCTATCTTTCAGTTGGAAAAACCTGACAGCATATGCATTCCCACCTCTTCCTTTGATGCACAAGGTGCTACTGAAGATCAAAGAAGACCGTCCAAGGATCATCCTGATAGCTCCAGACTGGCCAAGGCAACATTGGTACCCATTACTGAGGAGTATGTCTCGGGAACAAATATGGCCTCTGCCCCTAGTTCCCTTGCTGCTGACACAGAACAACTTCAAAACCCTGCATCCAAACCTGAAAACACTGCAGCTGGCTGCCTGGAACATTGCTTAAGAACAAATAATCCAGAATTATCTCAAAGGGTTAAAGACATAATCTTGGAGGCTCGCAGACCCTCAACAAGAAAAAATTATTCAGCAACATGGAAAAGATATCTTACTTGGTGTACTGCAAAAGGAGGGAATGTGTCACTGGTAAACATAGCTAACATCCTGGAATACTTGGCAGAGCTCTTCCATAATGGCCTGTCCTATTCTTCCATTAAGATTCATGCATCAGCTATTTCAGCAGAATACAACTTGGATCCTCCAGTCTTCTCACATCCTCTGCTCAGGCAGTTTCTAAGAGGAATTAAAAATGTAAAACCACCAAGAAAGTCACCATTGCCAGCATGGGACTTGAACTTTGTGCTAGAAAAGTTGACACTACCTCCTTTCGAGCCAGCAGCAACAGCAGAATTGCAGTACTTATCATGGAAAACTGCTTTCCTGCTTGCAATCACTTCAGCACGAAGGGTTTCTGAATTACAGGCATTAATGGCAGTACAGCCCTTCCTGATTTTCCATCAAGATAGTGTCCATGAGAACTAATCCTACTTTTATGCCAAAGGTGGTCTCCAGGGTATCTTTGAACCAAGCTATCCACCTGCCTACATTCTTCCCCAACCCACAGAACAGGGGAGAAAGACTGTTGCATACCTTGGATGTACATAGACAATTACGCTACTACCTGGACAGGACCAAGAATAATAGAAAAACTGACCAGCTACTGGTAGCATATGCAACAGTAATGGAAGGAAAAGCAATTTCGAAACAGACAATCTCTAAGTGGATAGGGAAGTGCATTAGATTTTGTTACTCTTACCATGGAAAGAAAACTCCAGAAGACATCAGACCTCACTCTACAAGGGCTACAGCCACTACCACAGCCTTTTTACGAGGAGTGGCTACCAAAGACATTTTAGAGGCTGCTATTTGGAGCTCCGTGCATACATTTGCCAAGCATTATAATTTACCCTTATACTCCAGATCCCGAGCAGGTTTTGCCACTGCTGTTTTGCAAGGGATCTTAACTACACCATAATCTTATTACTCCTCCTCTCCCAGTTTGGCTATGGTATTCTACCCATTTGTAAGGACTGCAGATGCATCCTTGAAGGACATAGTACAGTTTTGTACCTACCATAAATGTAGATGTCCGATAGGCATGCATCTGCAGTCAGGATTACCCTCCTCCTTCCCTCTGAGGTACTCCTAGGGTATTTACCCTTCTTTTAGCTAGCTGGGGGAATCTATTATGGTGTATTTGTTTGTATATATGTATATACATGTTTATTTTTATTTTGCTCTCTCTTATTTGGAAACTTTTGCAATTATCCAAATTTGCCTTCCTAGAGGGCACCTGGCATCTGGGGCAAGAAACACTGAGGAAGATGGCGTCGGCTGATACCTTTATACCCGAATAACTGCAGCTATGACGTCGGGTGAAGTGCGACATCAGCCAAGGCCAGACCCAGACTTTGGAATCCGGCCGACCGAAGGGCTGCCTGACGACAGGACAACCCATTTGTAAGGACTGCAGATGCATGCCTATCGGACATCTACATTTATGGTAGGTACAAAACTGTACTTTTTAGCTATTTTTTTTTTTACATTTTTTTTAAATCTTTCCTGTACTCTTTCTTGGGTTGGTCTGTGGTTAGTTAGTAGTTTAGCTTTGCTGCAAGTGTGCGACTTGTGTTGGCATTCCTCCTTTGTTCATTTTCTCTCAGACTATGCCGTTGGTAGTTATTTAGATGATGTTGCCTTATTCTTCATCTGCAAAATCTAACAACTAGTAAGAAAAACTGTTAACATTTTTTTGTGTTCTGTATTGTAAGATGGGTAGATTGGGTAGTTTAGTCTAGTTACGTTACTGTGTGGTATTTACTGTGTGTGTGTGTGTCTGTCTTATTCCTAAGATAGTTTTAAGGCTTCAGAGTTTTAAAAATGTGTGTCATATGGACATAGACTGTCGGCAGGATTCCCACAGCGAACGTGTCTTCTGTTTGGATGCTGCCCATTTAGAGACATGTGCCTGGTTTGGCACATAAAGGTGAGCTACACTATTTGAAAAGGACCTTGCAAAACTATCTGTGCCTCCTTTCCCTCCCTGAGTAAGAAATCTGACAAGCAGACAAAAGATCATTCCTGGGGGAGAGAGGTGGAGTTCTGTGAGAGAGCAAGAGGATTGCAAATAAACCTTCTCATCTTTGGAGGATCTGCTGAAGTTAAAGGTACACGTCCTTCAGCCTTCAACACCAACCCCCTTCTAGTCTTGTGGTGCTTTCTTGACCCCGATCTGTCATACTTGTTATCAGAGTGTCATAACTGCCTGACTTTGCATCCCCAGCTCCTTTCTTGCTAAGAATCCTACAGCTTTCTTGGGCCTAATACAGTCACTCTTCTGTCATAGTACTCCTGTAGAGTTTTCTTTGGGGTTATTGCCTCCGAATCTGATCTTTGCCTTTTGGATCCCGCTGCCACAAAGAGGTCATTAAAGCCTTGGTGGTGGCCTCTTAAGTCTGCCATGTTAGTTGGGAGATAAACCTTAGGATGTCATCAGTTGTTCCAGATCCATTCGGCAGGCTCCAATTCAGTTGAGTATCACTCCCGTCTCCTTGGCCCCACAGTCGGAGGTTTTGACTCTCAATTTTGTTCCTTGTTTTGTTCCTTTACCATTGGGGTTGTCTTGTCCAGCCATGCTGCCCTCCACAATCACCAACACGATCCTTATCTCTGGGATTGTCTGAACTGGGCAGTGGGTGCCATTGCCCCAGGGTCCAGGTCAACTTTCCAAATCTCAGTCGTCCTTGCACTTAGGTGAGTTGGCTCTTGACTGTTCAGCTCTGGGCTCAAAGTTTGTAGCTGATAAAGTTGATATTGGTCACTAGTGTGCCTCTCTTGGGTCTGTGCATCTGAGGAAAGCTGGGTTTGATTGTCTGGCTTCGGTTTTGGCCTTTGATGTTGTGGAGAGAATCCTCTCCTGTTTGGAGATGGGGACTGTGGCAGTTTTAGATTCCTCTCAATCTGTCCAGTATGTGCCTGTGGATCTATATCCGTTGCTTCTGCAACAAACTGAGCCTTTGGGTTCCCATGTTCCCCTGCATTCAGAGCCCTCCACTTCTTCCATGATGCCTCCTGTTTCCCACCTAGGGAAGTGCAGCAGGATATATTTTGATTCCCCTGAGGGGAATGAAGGGGAGGGCTCTGCGTAATCCCCCACATAATGTCTTCATTGGTGAGTCCTTCCCCAGAGGAGTCTGTTTCTTGAAGGCCTTAGGTGCAGGCCCCCTACACCCTGCGTGCCCCTCAACCCCCACCAGGACACTTGTATAAATCTGGTGTCTCTGAGGGCTTGGAAAGAACCCATAGTGGTGGAACTGATCCCCATGAAACCAGAGAAGACATTAACCCCTCCTAAAGACAAAGCCCACTGGAGTAATGTTTTAGCTATGAATGCCATTGTGATTGCAGCGGCCATTTTAAAGGACTTCTGTGGGGAGATTTGCTAAGTCCAACTGCCCAACAGGAAGTCACAGAACTTGGACCGATTGGGAAAGTGCACCTACACTTCAGCTACCTTTGCATTGCATACTCAGAATTGTCTTGCTCACTTGAGACTTTGAGATCTTGTTGCTGAAGTGCAAAATGTGGGTAAGACTCGGAAGCCTTGGGGACTTATTTGTAGACTGTGCAGTTCATATCCAATGCCTCCATGAGGCTGTTGTCCAACTTGGCCAATAAGAGATCCAGCAGACACCATCATTGCTATACACTCTCATGCCTGGATGCATTTATGCAGTTTTGCAGATTGTTTGAAAGTGTCCTTTGGTGTAATGCACCTTTTAATGGTGCTTCCCTGTTTGGCCTGAAGGTTCAGGAAACTCTGGCTAAGAGTAAACATAAAAAGGGAAGGATACTCTCTGTAGGAGTTTGATTTTTTTGACTCCCAGCAGCCCTTATCCAGTAACCAGAAGGAATTTTCTTTTCTTTATTTATTTTTTTTTTTTTTGTTTTTTTTTTTGTTTGTTTTTTGTTTTTTAAAAGCACAGCAAAATTTCCAGGATACTGCTAGTGAAGGTTCCCCTGGCAGCAGAAAGGGCAACCTTAATGGATGCCATCCACATGACATGGCTTTTGCAAGGCTTTATCAGAGAGGTAATTCCAGCATCCCTCAAGGGTTTGCCCAGTAGCTGCTTAGCTCTCCACTCAAAAGCTTGGGATGCCATCACCTCAGATATATTAGCGTTGAGAATTATGTCCAGAGGTTGTACAATGCCATTTTTGTTTACATCAAAGTATTCCCAGGAATCCCTTACAGGTGTTATACTCCTCCAGAGAAGTGATGCAGCTATGGAAATTCAAAAACTGCTGGCCAGCTGAGTAATCCAAGAAGTCCCACCAGACCAGTAGGGATATTGGATCTATTCCAGATTCTTTCTGGTACCAATAAAAACAGCCTTAGACCTGTTCTGGATCTCAACAAACTGAACTGTTTTGTCAAATGGACCAAATTCAGGATGGTTATGGTGCATCCCATTCTACTTTTTGTGAAGGAAAATCTTGGATGTGTTCTATGATCTCAAGGATGCCTCCCCTCGCATAAAGTTAGTGAGGCACTCCAGGTGATTCTTGCACTTTTGACTGGGAGCCAGTCATCAATTTTGGGCTCTACCCTTTCGTCTCGCCACAACTCCGCAGGTATTCACCAGATGGATTGCATTAATAGCCTAGCTCAGACTGCAGGGGTTCCATGTCTTTCCATACCTGCACTTCTGGTTCCTGACGTCTTCCATGAATGAATCCGTCATCAGTCAGGGACTTTTTACTGCAGCTGTGTCTGTCCTTGGGCTTAGTAGTATCTTATTAAAAAAAAAAAAAAAAAAAAAAAAAAAAAACGCCTGGAACCAGTTCCATGTGCTAGAATTTGTGTGCCACTTGAATATGGTTACTCCGACAGCTAAGCTACCATTATCACAACTAAGTTAATTTCATCTACAGGCTTCTGTCATTCTCAGATTCCCAGACTGTCATCTGCTTCAATACTTCTTTTGCTTGGGCACATGGCAGAGTATTTGCCTCATACCTCTTGCCAGATTACCTAAGAGGATTTTACAGTGGACTGCAGCAGTTCACTGGTACTGTCACTCATTAGTTAGACTTTCTAGCGATTATGGTGGACATTTTGTTTCTGCCACATTCAGTGGTGATTAGAGTTCCTACTGTTGCCTGTGGTAGAGCCCTTTGTTCTTCCCCACCCCCAGGCCACAATGACTATGGATGCTTCTCTTAAGTGGTAGGGTGCATTTCAAGTGGAAGACTGGTCAAGGTATGAGATCAATATTTGCATCATTGTAAAATTTTGGATGCAGATTCTTAAGGAAACAACCAAAATCATACAGAGTATTATGTTCATAAATAGCAGTGAGTGTTCCAAGTGCCAAATCAGCACGAGAATGGACAAGTGATTCTACTGATAGGGATGTCTGTGGTTAGTGAAATCATACAGAGTATTATATTCATAAATAGCAGGGAGTGATGTTCTTCATCTCACATTGCTGCAGTCCTTACACTTGGGTAGTCCGCTGTCCTCGGTCGGCCCGAATATCAAAGTATAAGGCTGACGTCGGTCAAGGCGCATTTGACTGACATCAGGACGTCAGGGTACAAATGCGCATGACCGACGTCATATCCTCAGTCTTTTTTGCCACATGGTCCAATGCAGAAGCAGCGTTGCAAGTGCCGGTTGGCGTTCTGAAATTGTTCGATTTCGGAGTTTCAGACCGAGTCAAAGTTGGCTAAGTACCCGTTGGGGAATATTTTAGTTTTTTCTTGCCTCAGTGGTTTACCGGATGTCAGAAAAAGTGAATAATTATATTTCTTGTGGGAAACAGATACCGCATAGAGACTACCATACTTTGTGTATTCCTTGTTTAGGGCCTGAGCACGACGTTGTTGGGTGTCGCTCTTGTGCTAGATTCAATAAGCGCACTATAAAGAGAAGATTAGATTGTGCCAGGTTAGTCTTCGGGAAGCGGTGCAATTATAAAATGCCGTCGGATGCTCCGACGCCCGCTTCTTCGAAGAAGCGCAAGGACAAAGCAGTTAAACCTAGGCTAGAGGAACCGTCAGTACTGGACGCTGATTCTTTAGAGGTGTCGGTGGAGCCGGTGGTTCCACCGGAGGTTTCTTTGGGATCCCAGGGAGAGACTTTGTTATTGCAGGATGTGGCCTCTCAGGAGGCAGGCCAGGCTGATGGGGCTTCTCAGGTTACTATACTCCCCTCCCTGCCTAGGGTGGTTAGGCCCTCTCCTTCTGTTTCCAAGGCTTCTCCCAGGGGCAGGCTAGGTTTAGCTTCAGTTGGTGTTACCCCTAGTTCTCCAGGAACTGTGCCCAAGAAGCATATGCTTAAAATGGCAGAAGATTTGATTTCTTTGATTAGGGGTTCTATGCCCCCTCCTGATAAGAGACCTAGGGTGGAGCCTGAGCTAGGGAGTTTTGAGCAGGCTTCAGATGTTTCAGAGTCTTCGGCTGAAGACTTGCAGGAGTACTCTCCTTATTCTGATTCTGATGTGGATGATTCTACTCCTTCTGCTTCTCCTCCTGAGGATTTTTCTTTTTCAGAAACTCTTCATTCCATGAGGGAGCATTTTAAGTGGGAAGGTCAGGACTTCTCTGATTCCAGGAAAAGGCTTAGGGAATTTTTGTTTTTACCCCAGCGTAGGCCTTTGGCTATACCTCCTGTTTTGGATGTAGTGGACGATGTTTTTACAGAGGCTTCTCTTAATCCTGATTCTTTGCCTCCTGCTCCTGTTAAACCGGATAGGTATTACAGGGTGCCTGAAGCTCATAAGTATCTTTTTAAGAGTCCTAGGGCAGACCCAGAAACTGTTAGCCAGGGGCCTAAAGGTGTTAAGGCTTCTGTTGTAAAGAATCCGGTTCCTGCAGATAGAGGCCAGGGCCTTGGATAGATGGGGAAAGAAAGTTTATACTACTTCCACTCTTGCTATGAGGGCTTTGAATTGCCAGTTTCACATGTTGAAATACCAAAACTATCTCCTTTCACTATTGAAGTCTAAGGTTGATGCTCTGGCAGAAGGTATTGATTGTAAAGAGTTGCAAGATTTAGTACATGTTTCTGAACAGGTGGGTAAGCATTCTTTGCAATGTGGTTTTGATGCTGTACAGGCCTCGTCTAGGGTGGCTGCCACTGGGTCAGTTCTTCGCAGGCACGCCTGGCTGAGGGATCAAAATTTATCTGACCATGTTAAAACAAGGATTTTAGATGCTCCTTTACAATCTGACGTGTTGTTTGGTTCTCCTGTTGAGGCAGTTTTAAAGAAAATGGAAGACAAGGCTAAGTCTATGCAGACTGTTAAAGATTTTTTGCAGGTCCAGCCTCCTAAGTTTAGTAGAAATTGGCCTACTAAGGGGTGGACGTATCCTTCTTATGATTCCCAGTCTAGGGGTAGATCTAGACGTGGTAGGGGCAGAGCTCAGGGCTCTTTCAGGCCTAGAACAGGGAGTTCTCCTGCACAGTCTTCGGGAGAGGGCAGGGGTCAGTCCTTTCGTAAACAGACCCAATGACCTACCTTTTCACCTGCCAGAGCCTTCTCGTCTGGCAGCACCTTTGGGAGGAAGGTTGGCACTTTTCAAAGAAAATTGGAGTTTAATTACCCAAGACAGATGGGTATTGGATATCATACACCACGGTTACAGGTTTTATTTCCATACCTTGCCTCCTTTCAAAGGCATGCCAGACGTTCCTCCTCAACAAAGAATAGAGGCTCACAAGCAAGTTTCTCTGTTACTCCAAATAGGGGCCATACAGCCGGTCCCTATGCCAGAAGTGGGCCTAGGATTTTATTCTCGCCTGTTCCTAGTACCAAAGAAGGGGAACACGTGGAGACCAATTTTGGATTTATCTATCCTCAACACTTATCTGGACATTCCCAAGTTCAAAATGTTGACGTTACAGCAGCTTTTACCTCTGCTGGGCAAAGATCATTGGATGGTAACTTTGGATCTCAAGGAGGCTTACCTTCATGTTCCTATCAGACTAAGTTGCAGGAAGTATCTGCGTTTTCGAGCTGGGACTTCTCACTATCAGTTCTCTGCATTGCCCTTTGGCTTATCTACTGCCCAGAGTGTTCACGAAAGTTCTGGCTCCAGTGATAGCTTTCTTCAGGCTAAAAGGAATACAGATCTATCCTTATTTGGACGACTGCCTGATTCTGGCTCAAGGAAGGGAAGAGCTTCTTCATCATTTGGAATATGTGATAGCAGTGCTAAGATGCCTGGGGTATTCTGTGAACGAAATAAAGTCCAGTCTAGTACCCTCTCAGGACATGTGCTTTCTGGGTGTGAGACTGAATACAGCATCCCAGATGGCCTTTTAACCCCAGACAAACAAAAGAGTCTTTCCCTTTACTTCCATCAACTATCTCATCAGTCCGGGCTGACTGCAAGGACAGTCCTTCAAGCCTTAGGGTTCATGGCATCTTGTATTCTGGTGCTTCCCAATGCCAAACTGCATATGAGGAAGCTGCAATGGTATCTCAAAATGTATGGACACAGCACTGCCAGGATCTGGACACTGTCATTCAAATAATACCTTGCATTCAAAAGGAATTTTTTTGGTGGGCTCAGGAATGTCACCTAAACAAGGGACTCTCTGTGACCCGGCCAGAGGCGAGTCAGATTTTAACGACAGATGCCTCAGACAAAGCTTGGGGAGCTCATCTAAATGGAAAGTGGATACAAGACAAGTGGCCTGCCAGACTACAACATCTACATATCAACCTGAAGGAGATGTTAGCAGTCCAGTTTACATTAATAGCTTTCAAGGATTTACTTCTTCCAGGGCAGGTGTTGATTCTAACAGACAACACGACTGTCATGTGGTACATCAACAAGCAAGGGGGAACGCATTCTTATCCTCTATGCAGGCAAGCAATGATTTTGTGGGAGACTGCTCTCAGTTTACAGCTCAATCTTCAGGCAAGGTTTCTGCCAGGAGCACAGAACTCCTTAGCAGATGTGTTGAGCAGACGAATTATGGATCCCCACGAGTGGAAATTGGATCCTCATGTATTTCAGAAATTGACAGTGTCATGGGGAACTCCAGACATAGATCTGTTCGCTTCTCCACTAAACCATCAGCTGCCAAAGTTTTGCACAAAAAGGTTTCATCCCACAGCTTGGAGAGTGGATGCTCTTTCTTTCAATTGGAGCAATCTTCATGTGTATGCCTTTCCACCTCTGCCTCTCCTCCCAAAGGTACTTCTAAAGGTCAGACAGGACAAGCCAAGGATGATTTTAATAGCTCCAGATTGGCCTCGACAGCACTGGTACCCATTACTGAGAAGTCTGGTACGGAAGCCTCCATGGCCTTTGCTTTCGATTCCACACCTGTTGTCAC
The DNA here is from genome assembly GCF_019279795.1 of Protopterus annectens. NCBI lineage: Eukaryota > Metazoa > Chordata > Ceratodontiformes > Protopteridae > Protopterus > Protopterus annectens. The sequence continues at coordinate 160,296,474 of NC_056748.1, read as the reverse complement.
AGGAGGACAGCCATTTGCTCAATGTCAAGCTTCACTCTCTGCACCTAACAGCCTGGCATATTCTGTTTTGAACCATAGTGGGCCTCCACTTCCTCAGCAAGTTTTGAATGTTATTTTGGAAGCTAGAAGGCCTAGTACAAGGAAAGTGTACGCAGATAAATGGAAGAGACTTTTATTTTGGAGTGCAGCAAAAGATTTTGATGTTTCTGAGCCTAATTTGAGTGTGGCTCTTCAATATCTTACTGAATTACTGGACAAAGGTTTGTCTTTCTCTTCTATTAAGGTTCATGCTGCAGCAATTTCGGCTCACTATGATTGTGACCCACCATTGTTTTCTCATCCTTTGTTCAAGCAATTTCTTAGAGGGGCAAAGAATATAAGACCCCCACGAAGAGCTCCTACTCCTGCTTGGGATCTCAATTTTGTGTTGGAGAAACTCACTCTACAACCTTTTGAGCCTGCAGCTACTTCTGAGTTGAAATATTTATCATGGAAGACTGCTTTTTTGTTGGCCATTACCTCTGCAAGAAGGGTTTCTGAATTGCAGGCCCTTATGGCAGTTGAGCCTTTCTTAATTTTCCATAAGGATAGGGTATCTTTACGTACTAATCCTTCCTTTATGCCTAAAGTGGTTTCTAGTGTGGCTTTAAACCAAACTATTCATTTGCCTACTTTTTATGCAAGTCCCCAAAATAAAGGGGAAAAGATTTTGCACACTTTAGATGTACACAGGCAGTTGCGATATTATTTGGACAGAACTAAAGGGTTCAGGCAGTCTCAGCAGTTATTTGTTTCTTTTTTGCTTTGAGTTCTCAGGGCAAGCCTGTGTCAAAACAAACTATTTCTAAGTGGATTGGGTTTTGCATTGCTTTCTGTTATTCCCATCATGGCAAGGAGATTCCAGCTGGGATTAGGCCTCATTCCACTAGAGCTACTGCCACTTGACAGCTTATTTGAGGGGTGGCAACCAAGGATATTTTGGAGGCAGCTACTTGGAGTTCAGTGCATACTTTCTCTAGGCATTATCACCTGCCACTTTACTCTAAATCCAGGGCTGGTTTTGCCACTGCTGTTTTGCAGGGCATTTTGGCAGCTCCTGCTTCCTTATAGTTTGGCCATCCTCCCATACCTCTGCTTTGGGATTCTACCCAAGTGTAAGGACTGCAGCAATGTGAGATGAAGAACATAGTACAGTTTTGTACCTACCATAAATGTAGATGTTCAAGATCCACATTGCTGCAGTCCAATTTACCCTCCCTCCTTCCCCTCTGTAGTTAGAGGTGGTTGTGTGGGTTGGGTTGTAAATATTGTGTATATTGTATATATTGTACATATAATTAGTGCAAGGGTGCTTGGTTGTTTGTTTGCTGTCTTTTGGTTTTGACCTTTATTTTTAGGGTCTTCTGACATCTGGGGCAAGAAAAGACTGAGGATATGACGTCGGTCATGCGCATTTGTACCCTGACGTCCTGATGTCAGTCAAATGCGCCTTGACCGACGTCAGCCTTATACTTTGATATTCGGGCCGACCGAGGACAGCGGACTACCCAAGTGTAAGGACTGCAGCAATGTGGATCTTCGAACATCTACATTTATGGTAGGTACAAAACTGTACTTTCTAAGTACCAAACCAGCACGAGAATGGACAAGTGATTCTACTGATAGGGGATGTCTGTGGTTAGTGAAATCATACAGAGTATTATATTCATAAATAGCAGGGAGTGTTCTAAGTACCAAACCAGGACAAGAATGTAGAAAAGAGATTCTACTGATAGGGATGTCTGTGGTTAGGGAAATCATACAGAGTATTATATTCATAAATAGCAGGGAGTGTTCTAAGTACCAAACCAGCACGAGAATGGACAAGAGATTCTACTCATAGGGGATGTCTGTGGTTAGGGAAATCATACAGAGTATTATATTCATAAATAGCAGGGAGTGTTCTAAGTACCAAACCAGCACGAGAATGGACAAGAGATTCTACTGACAGGGATGTCTGTGGTTAGGGAAATCATACAGAGTATTATATTCATAAATAGCAGGGAGTGTTCTAAGTACCAAACCAGCACGAGAATGGACAAGAGATTCTACTGATAGGTATGTTTGTGGTTAGGGAAATCATACAGAGTATTATATTCATAAATAGCAGGGAGTGTTCTAAGTACCAAACCAGCACGAGAATGGAGAAAAGAGATTCTACTGATAGGGATGTCTGTGGTTAGGGAAATCATACAGAGTATTATATTCATAAATAGCAGGGAGTGTTCTAAGTACCGAACCAGCATGAGAATGGACAAGAGATTCTACTGATAGGGATGTCTGTGGTTAGGGAAATCATACAGAGTATTATATCCATAAATAGCAGGGAGTGTTCTAAGTACCAAACCAGCACGAGAATGGAGAAAAGAGATTTTACTGATAGGGATGTCTGTGGTTAGGGAGATCATACAGAGTATTATATTCATAAATAGCAGGGAGTGTTCTAAGTACCAAACCAGCATGAGAATGGACAAGAGATTCTACTGATAGGGATGTCTGTGGTTAAGGAAATCATACAGAGTATTATATTCATAAATAGCAGGGAGTGTTCTAAGTACCAAACCAGCATGAGAATGTAGAAAAGAGATTCTACTGATAGGGATGTCTGTGGTTAGGGAAATCATACAGAGTATTATATTCATAAATAGCAGGGAGTGTTCTAAGTACCAAACCAGCACGAGAATGGACAAGAGATTCTACTGATAGGGATGTCTGTGGTTAGGGAAATCATACAGAGTATTATATTCATAAATAGCAGGGAGTGTTCTAAGTACCAAACCAGCATGAGGATGGACAAGAGATTCTACTGATAGGGATGTCTGTGGTTAGGGACATCATACAGAGTATTATATTCATAAATAGCAGGGAGTGTTCTAAGTACCAAACCGGGACAAGAATGGACAAGAGATTCTACTGATAGGGATGTCTGTGGTTAGGGAAATCATACAGAGTATTATATTCATAAATAGCAGGGAGTATTCTAAGTACCAAACCAGCATGAGAATGGACAAGAGATTCCACTGATAGGGATCTCTGTGGTTAGGGAAATCATACAGTGTATTATAATCATAAATAGCAGGGAGTGTTCTAAGTACCAAACCAGCATGAGAATGGACAAGAGATTCTACTGATAGGCATGTCTGTGTTTAGGGAAATCATACAGAGTATTATATTCATAAATAGCAGGGAGTGTCCTAAGTACCAAACCAGCACGAGAATGTAGAAAAGAGATTCTATTGATAGGGATGTCTGTGGTTAGGGAAATCATACAGAGTATTATATTCATAAATAGCAGGGAGTGTTCTAAGAACCAAACCAGGACGAGATTCTGCCAATAGGGTTAGCTGTGGTCAGGGATACAGATGATAGGCAAGAGGGGGCTGGACTTAATTGGAGAAAACTGGCAAAGGAACCAAGGTATTGGGAGCAAATAACTAGAAAAGGAAAGGTAATACAATGGGAAGAGTCCGAGAATTTATTTGGACTGCAGGTTAGAGATTGCCTTCCCTATCAGACTGATAGAGTATAGGCAAAGAGAAAGAAATATGGGGCTCCTAAGTGATAGACTAGCACTGGTAGAGTTTTTAACAGAATCTGCTGTTAAAAAGGAATAATTAGTAAAGCATATAAAATAATGCATGAACATTATAAGAATCAATCAGAGGAGCTTAGGAAGGATTTGGAAGAGAGATTGGATAAGCAGTTCCAAAGAGAGATAATGGGGGGGGGGGGGGTATGTATATCTCCTAAATATGCAACAAAGTCTGGAAGATTTAGGACCTTTGCCTGGAAGTCTTTTGCATAGGTGTTATTATACCCCAAGTAGACTCCAAATAATTTTTCCTCAAGTGGATAGCAAATGTTGAAGGTGTGACTGGCAAGAAAGAGTTAGCTGGGAACATATTTTTTGGAAGTGTGATGAGCTGACAGACTTTTGGGATTCCCTGTGGACCGCTCTATCAGAAATGCTGGGTGAGCAGATTGGACTGTCCGGGGAGATGATTTTTTTGAGTTATGCTACAGTATCGGAATTGCTTAGACATAGTAAGGCCTTGCTGAGTCTAATTACGGTGGCTGCTAAAAAAGCAGTTACTAGAAAATGGAAATCAAACTCTAGACCAACTTTACTAGAAGTCGTGAATATAGTATCAGAGATGAAACAACTGGAATTGGGATCTTTAGAAAAGGGGAGGAGCAAACTACATAGGAAAAAATGCGAATTGTGGGAACAATATATGGATGGTTTATAAGTGATGTATAATGTATACAACTACAGTTGTTTCAGTGGTGACTGTGATGTAAACTGTTTGCAACTAAAGCAATATTATTTTGTATGTTTTTCATTTATATAAATGTAACATTGCCTTTGTCATATGTGCAAATTTAATAGATGTTTGGAAAAAAAATATTCACATCAGTGTCTTGGAAATGAGGGCAGTCCTCTTAGTGTTGCAGATATTTCAGGACCTCCTCCCCAAGGGCATGATTGCCATCCAGACCAACAACATATTGGTAGTATGGTACTTGAACAAGCAAGGAGGACATTGATCCTTTTCACCCGTATTAAGAGGGCATATTAGGTACTGGCAATGGGTGATGTCACGCTAATGGTTCATAGGTTAATACTAGGCTATCTGCCCTAGGGCATTTATAAGCCTAGCCAAAGTGTGTTTGGCTTTCGCCACCCATTTTAAATTAATTTTGCTATGCCCTTTTTCGAGGTTAGTATACTGTGCCTCTGTCTAACAGTGACACAGAAGTGATACCCAGGGTAAACCTACGATCTCCCATCCACTCATCAAGATTCCTCTTGAAGAGAGTCAATGAGGGACTCTGCCTAACCTGGACTGGGATTTTATTCCAGAGTGAAGGGAGCCTCTGGGTTATGAATCTGTCCCTCCAGCATGTCCTATTTATTTCAATGCTGAGGGTCAAGTCTCTCGAGCGCGTAGCTCGATGGGATTTGGATTTTCTGAGGTGCAGCATGTCCATTAATTCTGGGTTGGACATGGCTTTATACGTCAGGCACAGATCGCCTCTGAGCAGGCGGTATGCCACTGAGTAGAGCTGGAGTTTCTTTAACCGGACAGCATATGGCATCTGTTTGAGCCCTTTGATCCTCTTGGTGAGGTACGTTTGGGGTCTTTCCAGTTGCTGCAGGTCTCTGGTAAGGTACATCCCAAAAGGGGCATTGTACTCAATTATGGGCCTGATGAGGGATGAGTAAAGAGGCACGATGACCTCCCCTGATCTAGATGTGAATCCCTTCATGATTAGGTAGGCTCTATAAAATGTTTTTCTAACCACTTTGGCCACGTGGTTGTCAAATGAGAGATTGCTATCAGCTTGGGTCCCCAGGTCCCTAATTACTTCTTCTGTACTTAATGGTTTATCACCTATGTGGTAATTTAGAGCAAAGAAACACAAAAACCGTTCACCTGAATCCGGAACACTTGTCACGAACTAAGAAATGCAAATAAGAAACACAAGTGAACCAAACAAAACGGCTACTCCAGTTCTATTTCCACAGAGGCAAACTCAGTCCAGGATAAAACAACTTCTTCTTTATTCCATAAAATATAAACTACGAAATGAGCGCTTTCACGTATCTAAAATACACTTCATCAGATTTCAATATACAATGTTGCAGCTCAGTTTATATAGTGTATGCATTCATCTAATTGATTCAATTATATTGCTATTTAAAAACAGCTGTCTCTATTAAACAGCATAGCTATTTCTTAAAGTTACAATAGCACTATATTTAATTTAATATACCATGATCTACTTTGCAATGTTATGTATATGTATACATAACATGTACTTAGGTATACATATTGAACATTTGATTAAGATATAGAATGCAAAATACATATATAGACATCTAAGTGAACAAAAAGAAATAAACAAAAACATACAAATATAAAAATAACATTGTCTAGCTATGAACATATATATTAATACATCTCAAATCACCTCCCTTTATATCTAACACTCATCCAGGTCATATATCTCATTAACTACCTCCTCATTCTATCCAATTCTCTCATATTATATATAATCAGATATATTTATTCATTAATTACCATTTGTAAATAAAATAAAAATAAAAAATAATAATATATCGATAAATAACAATAAATATATAGATATATAAATATAGTATAAATAACCGTATATGCATATTGAGGTGTGCATATGTCTATATACCTGCATGTATAACAAGTCAGATATAAGATGCATATATTATATGTATACATGCAAAAATATGCATGTGGCCATATATCCACATATTCAAACCAATAAAGTGCATCGTGCATATGTTGATCCCTAGCTAACATATACATCGAGTCATGTTAACCATTCCATGGATATGATTCGATATATATTAAGCAGCACATAAATATGTAAACAACTTGGCATATATAAACACATAAAGTGCATCGTGCCAATTTTATAAACATATATTCATCCCTATGTAACATATATATATATATCAATTCATAAATACTAAGAGACATATATATTTAAAAACATTTAGAAAAACCTGCATACAAATAGATATATGTATAAACGCAAATATGAATCTAGATGAATATAAAGCATATTCAATTATCATTATTAACTTAAGCAATCATAAAATGCTAGGTGCTAAGTATAAATAAATTCAACCATTATTGCTGGTACTGTACCATATCAATATATATGTATAACATCCATAAAAACCGGCATATAACAGTATATAAAAAATAATGTACTTATAAGTGTATAAAACCATATGTATATATAAAAGGGGGGGATCAATAAATACACTAAAAACTGTATATGTATTATGTCCACTAAAACCTGTATATGTATTATGTCAAAACATATAATATATATATTGACATATATCTGTATTGAATTATACCGAGATCTGATTTATATAGGTTATACCACAAACACTATAGTGATTATTATAAATGCAATTCATTTGATGCCATCATGAATCTCTTACACAAGTATGCAGATATAATTATTCGCCCATATCCGTAGAATAATAAATCTCCTACACATCATCATGTATAATCTGCATGGACCAACAAATATAGACCAATATAACATTTCATACTAGATTTATCGTAGCATCGGTGCCATGGGAACATACTGGTTTAACCCAGGTGGATGATGTGCTCTCATCCTTAAAATCCAGTATAGTTCCTTTTGTTCAAGGATATTTATCATCTCACCTCCATTCCTATCTTTTTCAAGTACCTGTAGTATCCTGAACCTAAAGCTATGTGATGTGTATTGCTTTATATGCTTGGCCAATGCATTAGTTTCATTATTTTTCTTTATGTCGTATATGTGATTGTAGATTCTTTTCCTGAATTCTCTTTTTGTGAGTCCTATGTAGAACGCTGTACAATTTTCACATGTTGCTAAATATATCACATTACAAGTATTGCAAGAGGCATGAAAATGGGGTTTAAATTCATATTTCAGAGTTGGATGCACAAACTCTTGAACACTTGTAATAAACTGACACATGTTGCATCTGTTACATGCAAATGTTCCTTTTTTATCCAATTCTGGAACTAAATGCATCCCTTTCTTATGTGTCTTACATAACAACCTTTTTAGGTTTTTATTATTTCTGTAGATGAATCTTGGTGTTTCTCCTATTAATTTCATTGTTTTCTCATCTACAGTCAGTACCGACCAATGTTGTTCTATAATTTGTGTAATTCTCTTATTATCATTAGTATATGTAGTCAAGAACTGTATCCTTTCTTGAAATTTAGGATTAAATTTTCTCCTATCATTATTGTAAAATCTCCACCCACTTCTCTCCAATGATGGCCTATCCATATTACTAAGTACTTGATCTTTGATCTCCCTCACCATTTTCTTGTCATAACCCCTCTGCAGGAAAAGTTGTTCCATTACATCTGCCTCCATCTTAAGGTCTGTTGGTTTCTTACATAGTTTATTGAGTCTTGTAAATTGACTTTTCACTATGCCTTTAAAGACATGCCTGGGGTGCATGCTATCATAACTGAGCAAAGCGTTTTTCCAGCAGCTCTTTCTATGGATTCTGGAAACAATTCTCCCCTCTTCCATCTTTAAATTAAGATCCAGAAAATTAATTTCTGTGGACGAGGCTTCCATGGTAAATCTAAGGAAACTTGTAGTGCTTTCCATATACTGTAATAAGCTAGAAAACTGCTCCCTTTTACCCTCCCATATAATTATAATGTCATCTACAAATCTCGAATATAAGATAACATTCTTGAACATGGGATGATTAAACAAATATTCTCTCTCCCACCAATTCACCACCAAGTTAGCGTAGGTGTTAGCGCAGGGTGTGCCCATGGCAACACCCCACTTCTGAAGATATATCTGGTTCAAAAATGAAAAAAACATTGTTAGAAAGAACCATATCCAACAACTGACACATTAATATGTTCTTGTTTCTACTAATTTCAGGATAGAATTGCAATAACTCCCTAACGCTTTGTATTCCTTGATCGTTGGGGATGCATGTGAAGAGATTTTTAATGTCTAGGGTAATAAACATGTGAACCCCAGGAACTAATTTTACAGCAAGATTATCCAACATTTCCAATAGCTGATAGCTATCTCTCAATATGGTGGGGATTTGGTTCATGATGGGCCTCAAACTTCTTTCTAAAAAAATAGAGATGTTTTTTGTGGCCCATCCTTCACCATCTACTATGGGCCTGAGAGGGGGTGGAGATACACCTTTGTGCATTTTGGGTAATGCTTTTATATGTGGTATCTGTGGAGATCCTATACTAAAGTAGTCATACAATTCCTTACTGATTTGACGGCACATCAGCATATCATATATTTCATCTTTAATTCTACTTAATATTCCTTTTAATGTTGTATGAGAAATTTCTGTATATGTATCTTGATCACTTAACATCAACAGCATAGATGCATTATATTGTTCAGTGTCTAGTATTACTATGCCTCCCCCTTTATCAGCAGGTCTAAAGATAATCGAGGGTTCTTTTATCAATTCTTGTAGTGATAATCTCTCATCTGTTTTCATATTAAAGTACATGCATTTCCTGCTGTCCTGATAGAAATAATCATAAAAACTCTTTTCACACAATCTGACAAAACATTCTACATGACTTGGCAATGGTGGGCAATACATACTTTTCTTTCTATAACATGAGGCATCATTCCTGTTTGATTGCTATTTCCATCACTATAAAACATCAATTTCAACGCTATTTTACGGCTAAAAACTCTAATATCTATCAAAATATCTTGGAGGTAGCTAGTTTGTGAAGGCACAAAAGATAAGCCTCTATTAAGGAGGCTTGTATCAGAATTGCTCAAAACATAGCTAGACAAATTAAAAAATAATAACAATGAGGAAGAAGAAAGAGTCATTTACTGCCTCTGCCGTCGCCGTTGTTGTCCATTCTCTTCCGAGTGGGTTCTTTTCCTTTTCTCCCAGCTTCTGGACCGTTCTCTGAATACCGCTGGATGTTCTTCGTTCCCCATTGCTGCAGTCCTTACTATTGGGTATAGTCCGCATCCAGTCGGCCCGAATACCAGAGTATAAGGCTGACGTCGGTCAGGGCGCATTAGACTGACGTCAGTACGTCAGGGTACTAATGCGCATGACCGACGCCATATCCTCAGTCTTTTTTGCCGCATGGTCCGATGCAGAAGCAGTTTTGCGAGTGCAGGTTGGCGTTCTGAAATATTTCCGAAACCGGAGTTTCAGACCGAAACAGAGTTGGCTAAGTACCCCGTTGGGGAACATTTTGGTTTTTTCTTGCCTCAGTATTTAACCGGATGTCAGAAAAAGTGAATAACTGTATTTCTTGTGGGAAACAGATACCTCATAGGGATTACCATACCTTGTGTATACCTTGTTTAGGGCCTGAGCACGACGTTGTTGGTTGTCGCTCTTGTGCTAGGTTTAACAAACGCACTATTAAGAGGAGGTTAGACTGTGCCAGGTTAGTGTTTGGGAAGCGTTGCAATTATAAAATGCCGTCGGATGCTCCGACGCCCGCTTCGTCCAAGAAGCGCAAGGACAAAACAGCGAAGCCTAGGGTTGATGAACCGGCAGTCCCGGACGTCGGTTCTTTAGAAGGCTCAGTGGAGCCAGAGGTTTTGCCAGGAGTTTCCATGGAGTCTCAGGCAGAAACTTTACTGTTACAGGATGTGCCTTCTCAGGAGGTAGGCCAAGCTGAGGGGGCCTCCCAGGTATCTGTTCTTCCCTCTCTTCCCAAGGTAGTTAGAGCCTCTCCTTCTGTTGCCAAAACTTCTTTGAGAGGTAGGCCTAGTTCAGCTTCGGTGGGGGCTTCTCCTAGTATTTCGGGTTCTGTACCTAAGAAATATATGCTTAAAATGGCAGAAGATTTGATTACTATGATTAGAGGTTCTATGCCCCCGCCTGATAAGAGGCCTAGGGTGGAACCGGAGTTTGATAGTTTTGAACAGTGTTCAGAGGCTTCAGAGTCTTCTGCGGAAGACTTGCAGGAGTATCCTACTTATTCTGATTCTGATGTGGATGATTCCACTCCTACAGCTTCTCCTCCTGAGGATTTCTCATTTTCAGAGACTCTGCATTCCATGAGGGAGCACTTTAAATGGGAAGGCCAGGATAGAAAGAGTCATTTACTGCCTCTGCCGTCGCCGTTGTTGTCCATTCTCTTCCGAGTGGGTTCTTTTCCTTTTCTCCCAGCTTCTGGACCGTTCTCTGAATACCGCTGGTTTCCTGATGGAATAAGGTAAAAAAAGGGGGGCCACTGCGTGTCGCTTCAAAATAGCCCCAGTGCTTGTGGTATTCAAATCTTGTTTCTCCTTGTCTGCCTCTTGGTTCAGCAAAGGCGTAGAGGCAGAAACCTGCAGCACTGAATCCATTACTTCCGGCGGGGTGACAAAGGCACGGTCTGAATTCCTGGTGTCTTCAACCTGAATCATCGTGGTGTTTTGTAGCCTAGTCTCTCCTATATCGACGTTCTTGTTGTTAGACATAGGCTCTCTTTCATTCTGCTTGCCCGCATCTTCCTGGTTCGTACGACGTGGCCAGATGAACACGTGACCCTTTTCAAAATCTGAATGGTCACGCTGTAGTTTACGTTGTTTAATTGCAGTCTATTGTTATAGGCTTCAATCTGAATGTACAGAACATCTAATTTACCCATGCAGAATTCATTGTTATATGTTTCACAAATTTCATGATTAATCTTGTTCGCATTAGATATCAGTTCCTGCTCAATGGGCGTAAAATGTTCTATTAGTAACTGCATGTACTGCCGGCTTGTATTCAGATTAATTTCCTGCCACTTTCTTAACAGTTCTGGCTGACTGTCGCCATAAGTTGGCATACATAGAACCCTCATACCCCTCGGTATGATGTTAAAATGCAATGACGCTTCAAGATGCTTGCGTTGCCAGTTGTAACGTTGCACTTTATACAAGGTGTTCTCTAATTGTTTATATAGCGTGTTAAACATGTCCATATTGCAGTTACCTTGCTCCATATGGGACGTTGATGTTCTCCCAAATTCCAGACTCAATAGAGGGTTCGAGCCACTGTTAACAATATTAGACCATCTTTTAGCACCTGCCCTCGACTCCGGAACATAATCTAATTCAATATTCGAATGAGCCATTGTGTCAGGTGAAACGGTTAGAAAAAATGCAGCAAAGAAACACAAAAACCGTTCACCTGAATCCGGAACACTTGTCACGAACCAAGAAATGCAAATAAGAAACACAAGTGAACCAAACAAAACGGCTACTCCAGTTCTATTTCCACAGAGGCAAACTCAGTCCAGGATAAAACAACTTCTTCTTTATTCCATAAAATATAAACTACGAAATGAGCGCTTTCACGTATCTAAAATACGCTTCATCAGATTTCAATATACAATGTAGCAGCTCAGTTTATATAGTGTATGCATTCATCTAATTGATACAATTATATTGCTAATTAAAAACAGCTGTCTCTATTAAACAGCGTAGCTATTTCTTAAAGTTACAATAGCACTATATTTAATTTAATATACCATGATCTACTTTGCAATGTTATGTATATGTATACATAACATGTACTTAGGTATACATATTGAACATTTGATTAAGATATTTTTTTTTTTATTTTTATTTTATTTACAAATGGTAATTAATGAATAAATATATCTGATTATATATAATATGAGAGAATTGGATAGAATGAGGAGGTAGTTAATGAGATATATGACCTGGATGAGTGTTAGATATAAAGGGAGGTGATTTGAGATGTATTAATATATATGTTCATAGCTAGACAATGTTATTTTTATATTTGTATGTTTTTGTTTATTTCTTTTTGTTCACTTAGATGTCTATATATGTATTTTGCATTCTATATCTTAATCAAATGTTCAATATGTATACCTAAGTACATGTTATGTATACATATACATAACATTGCAAAGTAGATCATGGTATATTAAATTAAATATAGTGCTATTGTAACTTTAAGAAATAGCTACGCTGTTTAATAGAGACAGCTGTTTTTAATTAGCAATATAATTGTATCAATTAGATGAATGCATACACTATATAAACTGAGCTGCTACATTGTATATTGAAATCTGATGAAGCGTATTTTAGATACGTGAAAGCGCTCATTTCGTAGTTTATATTTTATGGAATAAAGAAGAAGTTGTTTTATCCTGGACTGAGTTTGCCTCTGTGGAAATAGAACTGGAGTAGCCGTTTTGTTTGGTTCACTTGTGTTTCTTATTTGCTATGTGGTAATTTGTGGACACTTTGTTTTTGCCAAAGGGGATGACTATACACTTTTTGACGTTTAGCTTGAGGCCATGGCTCTGGCACCAGTTGCCTGTTTCTATGAGGCCCTTTTGGAGGATGCTTGTGTCGGCTGGAGAGTAGATTATGGCGCCCAGTTTGCAGTCATCTGTGAACTTGGTCAGCCACAGTCCTTCCGTGTTGGCCTGTACCTCCGAGAAATATATACCGAACAAGAGGTCCCAGGACTGAGCCTTGTGGGACGCCACTTGTAACTGGTTTGGAGTCTGACATGGCTCCAGCAATTCTAACCATGTTGGGTTCTGTCCTTGAGCCAGTTTGCAACCCATCTAGTGACATATGGGTTTATATTTAAGCTGGTGAGCTTATCTATAATGCCCGAGTGGGGTATTGTATCGAAGGCTTTTGCGAGGTCCAGGTAGGCTGTGTGGACCACCTTCCCCTCGTCAATGGCCTTGGTGACTGTTTCAAAGAAATCGACCAGGTTTAAGAGGCAGGATCTGCCCTTAACAAAGCCGAACTGGGTAGGATCCAGTGTCTGTAGGTCCCAAATATCTTTATTTATGAGGTCCATGATGGATCCTTTCCATAGCTTTGCAGACCAAGCTAGTCAGGCTTATGGGGCAATAGTTTCCAGGATCCGTTGAGGCATCACCTTTGTGGAGAGGGACCACTGTTGCTGTACGCCACTCTTTGGGTACATATCCTGTAGTAAGGCTGAGATTGAACAGTAGTTTTATGTTTGGGTTTAGCTCTTCTTGGAGTTCATGTAGGACGCAGCCCGGGACACTGTCTGGTCCCATTGATGCTGTGTTTTTTGCTTTGGAGAAGGCGGCTCTTACCTGAACATCTGAGATGTCAGGGGGGAAGCACTCTGCTGGGATAGATATTTGCCCTTTTGGTGGGGAGGGGGGGGGACGTTTGCGCTGAACCTGTCAGCTAGGATGTTGGCAATGTCTGTGGGTTCGGTGTATTTTTTGTCATTTTGGACTAATTCTGAGCATATCTGGGAATTCCCACCCAGGTTCCTAACATAACTAAAGAAAGCCTTGTGATTATCCTTAGTGTCCTGTGCAATTTTTCTTTAAGCTGGCCTTAGACGATTTTATGAGTGCCCGTAGTTTTTTGCTAATACTGATCATTGATGCCTTCCCTTTTTGGGATTTTGTTCCGTCATGTAGTAGCTTCCTCCTCCTATTGTATAGCTTGTTTATGGCTGGGGTCCACCAGACAGGACGTCTGCCTTTGGAGGATTGGGTCTTGGTTTTATTTGGAATTGCATGATCCATGCATTCCTGAAGGTGTTCATAGAATGCGTTTATAAAGGATTCTGCGGTCTGGGCCATATTTTCCACAGGCCCGGCGGCTTTGAAGGATTCCACCTCATTTTTGAGGAGTGTGAAATTTGCTTTAGAGAAGTTTTTCACTGTGGTTTTCTGGGCAGGGGGTGGGGTCGGGATGTGAATATCCAGTGAGATTAGTTTATGGTCTGATCTTACCAGTGAGTGACACACTTCTGGTCTGGAGCATAGAGTCCCCATGTTGGTGATGATCAGGTCCAGTATGTTTTCCCCTCTTGTGAGAGTGGTAACAAGTTGTTCCATGGCATTTGAGTTTATAAATTCTAGGAACCTTTGGGCTAGGGTGTTGGAGCTAGAGTAATGCTCCCAGTAGTTGAAGTCGCCCAATATAATGGTGTTTGGAGAGACCTTCATATTTTCCAGTGTTCTCAGGAAGGCCGAGTGGGGTTCCTGGGTTTGGGAGGGTGGTCTGTAGCAGGCTATAAACTGGAAGGCAGTTTTACCCACTGTTAGTTGCACATGGATAGTTTCTGATGCTTCGTGCTGTGCCACCAACCTGGAGGTGTGGGCATCTTTGACGAATATTGATACTCCCCCTCCTTTTGTGGTTCAGTCCAAGTTTTGGGGCCGAAAAGCATGGTATGAGGTATAACCTGGTAGTGCTGGGGTGCTCTCGGGAGCCTTGATCTAGGTTTCTGTTACTGCGCAGATATCGATGTTCTGCACGCTAAGGAGAGTTTTGAGTGCGTGCATCTTGAGGTTTAGACTTCTGGTGTTGAGTAGCATTACTCTTAGTTTGTGCACCAAAAGGAGAAGCAGTCCAACTATCCAAAAGATTTTATTCACAAACAAGTAAAATAATAAATGAACGCTGTTAATAATCCATGCGTTTTCGTCCTCCACGGACTTCATCAGATACAACTCCATTAAAACAATTGTCTTCTTATATACATGTTGACGTTAGTACCCTAACCAATCATAAAATTTATTCAATTATACAAAACTTTCAAAATGTGAACTTATGATACTTGTTATTTATGGATATATAAAGTTCCTTAAAAACACATAAAAATAATTATATAATAAATATTGTAGTATCTTAAAAATAAATTATAAATTCATAAAATGTCTCTTAAAATATTTAATTCATTAAAAAGTTCCTATTCTGAATGTATGTTGGTATATACTGCCATCTACTGGCGTATAAAGGGAAAAAACCTCATTTTTATTCCATGCTTGCTTTTCATTTTAATAGTGGCTGAATGGAAATGTATTCATTTAGTCCTGGATTTCTGTTTGCTTCCAGTGCTAACTGCCACCACAACTCCCTATAACCTATACATTCTTCCCATGGACCACCCCTCAACTCCTTTTTAATTTGATCTAATACAAAAAATCTATACTTGTATTCTTCACAGGCCATAGTGTGCCTGTACAGTGCATTAGTGTCTTTACATTTTTTTATGTCGTACATATGTTCATATATTCGTCTTCTCAAAGTTCTTTCTGTTTTTCCGACATAAAATGATGTGCACGTAACACACATAGCCAGGTAAACCAAAGCTCTGGACTCGCAATTAAAATACCCCTTACTATTTAACCAGAGGTCTCTGCTTTCTAAAAATAATTTATCTTGATTTATGATGAATTCACATTGTTTGCAAAAGCCGCATTTATATGTACCCATCCTAGCTGAATTTGCTCTGTCCCCTGTTCTACCTTTCCTATTGTTCCCAGTCTCTAGAATATATTTAATACAACCTGAGTTCCTAAACACAACTCTGGGTGTTATTTCAGAGAGCCCTTTTAAATCTGTTAATGTACTAAATTTTTCCCATTCCCTTTGGAATGCTTCTTTCACTTTTATATTTAAAGCATTGTACTCCATTACTAAGGTTTGTTGGTATTTAGAAGTACTACAAGTAGCTTGATTTGTAATGTTTTGTTCAGTTTCTTTTTCCCCTTTTATCGGTCTGAATCTTCCTTCCCTTGCTGCCATAACCTCCTCTTTTATTTTATTAATGAATTCTTTGGGATAACCCCTTTCCAAGAACATATTTACTAACCTATCACATTCGGTTAAAAAATCTACATCCAAACTCGACATCCTTGAACCTCTAACCAGTTGTCCTTTCACCAAATTCTTCTTACAATAAGTAGGATGCCCACTATCATATTGTAGGAAAGAATTCACGTATGTTTTCTTCCTATGTACTCTAGTCTCAAAAGAATTTTCTTTTTTCATAATCTCCACATCCAGATATGCTATTTTCTCATAGGATGTAGTATAAGTAAATCTAAGAAAATCAGTGGTTTCCCCAATATATGTGATGAATTCCTCAAGCTTGTCATAAGTTCCCTTCCAAAATATTATAATGTCATCTAAAAACCTCTTATACATCTTGCAATGTTTAATGTACTCAGATTTAAAAATATATCTTTCTTTCCAGTTTGCAAGAACTAGGTTGGCAAAGGTGGGAGCACAAACTGCCCCCATCGCGACCCCCTGGATCTGTTGGAAGTATTCACCATTATGTATCAGAAAATTATTCCTTAATATTATTTCCATTAAACTTGTACATGCTATTTTGTCCTCGTGCGATAGGATCTTATCCCCAAACACTTCCTCCTCAAACATCATGATACCTTCATTATAAGGAATGGACCCAAACAGGTCCACTACGTCAATTGTCACCAAAATTAACTCCTTGTCAAAAAGATCTGGAACCAAACTTCTTAGAAGATCCCATGAATCCCTGAGTATGGATTCTTTGTTTGTCCAAATATGTTTAGCTTTTACATCAACGAACCTGGCTAATGGTGTTGTTTTTGAGCCTGTACAAGTTTACTGGAAATAATATTAAGGAATAATTTTCTGATACATAATGGTGAATACTTCCAACAGATCCAGGGGGTCGCGATGGGGGCAGTTTGTGCTCCCACCTTTGCCAACCTAGTTCTTGCAAACTGGGAAGAAAGATATATTTTTAAATCTGAGTACATTAAACATTGCAAGATGTATAAGAGGTTTTTAGATGACATTATAATATTTTGGAAGGGAACTTATGACAAGCTTGAGGAATTCATCACATATATTGGGGAAACCACTGATTTTCTTAGATTTACTTATACTACATCCTATGAGAAAATAGCATATCTGGATGTGGAGATTATGAAAAAAGAAAATTCTTTTGAGACTAGAGTACATAGGAAGAAAACATACGTAAATTCTTTCCTACATTATGATAGTGGGCATCCTACTTATTGTAAGAAGAATTTGGTGAAAGGACAACTGGTTAGAGGTTCAAGGATGTCGAGTTTGGATGTAGATTTTTTAACCGAATGTGATAGGTTAGTAAATATGTTCTTGGAAAGGGGTTATCCCAAAGAATTCATAAATAAAATAAAAGAGGAGGTTATGGCAGCAAGGGAAGGAAGATTCAGACCGATAAAAGGGGAAAAAGAAACTGAACAAAACATTACAAATCAAGCTACTTGTAGTACTTCTAAATACCAACAAGCCTTAGTAATGGAGTACAATGCTTTAAATATAAAAGTGAAAGAAGCATTCCAAAGGGAATGGGAAAAATTTAGTACATTAACAAATTTAAAAGGGCTCTCTGAAATAACACCCAGAGTTGTGTTTAGGAACTCAGGTTGTATTAAATATATTCTAGAGACTGGGAACAATAGGAAAGGTAGAACAGGGGACAGAGCAAATTCAGCTAGGATGGGTACATATAAATGCGGCTTTTGCAAACAATGTGAATTCATCATAAATCAAGATAAATTATTTTTAGAAAGCAGACACCTCTGGTTAAATAGTAAGGGGTATTTTAATTGCGAGTCCAGAGGGTTGGTTTACCTGGCTATGTGTGTTACGTGCACATTTTATGTCGGAAAAACAGAAAGAACTTTGAGAAGACGAATATATGAACATATGTACGACATAAAAAAATGTAAAGACACTAATGCACTGTACAGGCACACTATGGCCTGTGAAGAATACAAGTATAGATTTTTTTGTATTAGATCAAATTAAAAAGGAGTTGAGGGGGGTGGTCCATGGGAAGAATGTATAGGTTATAGGGAGTTGTGGTGGCAGTTAGCACTGGAAGCAAACAGAAATCCAGGACTAAATGAATACATTTCCATTCAGCCACTATTAAAATTAAAAGCAAGCATGGAATAAAAATGAGTTTTTTTCCCTTTATACGCCAGTAGATGGCAGTATATACCAACATACATTCAGAATAGGAACTTTTTAATGAATTAAATATTTTAAAAGACATTTTATGAATTTATAATATAATTTATTTTTAAGATACTACAATATTTATTATATAATTATTTTTATGTGTTTTTAAGGAACTTTATATATCCATAAATAACAAGTATCATAAGTTCACATTTTGAAAGTTTTGTATAATTGAATAAATTTTATGATTGGTTAGGGTACTGACGTCAACATGTATATAAGAAGACAATTGTTTAATGGAGTTGTATCTGATGAAGTCCGTGGAGGACGAAAACGCATGGATTATTAACAGCGTTCATTTATTATTTTACTTGTTTGTGAATAAAATCTTTTGGATAGTTGGACTGCTTCTCCTTTTGGTGCACTTCCTATTTTTTTGGTTTGGTCTTTGGAGGAGGTTGCCGTTTTGTTTATCAGATTACTCTTAGTTTCTTATCCCTTGTGATACCTATGGAGGTGGGTTTGTCTTTTGAGCCTTGCCTAAAAAAGGCACTATGGGGGTAGCAAGAGCCTGTGCCAATATCCGAAAGCCCAGGGGTGACAGGTGCAAGCAGTCCCTAGCGAAGCATCGTGGCTTGTCGAGCATGTCATCCCAGGCTGACAGGCATTGGATCCCCTTTGAATGACACCAATACTTAAGCCAATTGTTGAAATTGATCATCTTGTCTTCATATTGTGGCATCATTCTTGGTGAGGGTAAGATGCTACTCAAGGTCAGGGTCATTCCAGCCTGGGCTACATGCTCAGAGAGCTCTTCTTTGTCTCTCTTCATGTAGTCCAGGGAGGTACGTCTCAGGTCATTCACAACAGCATGGACAATGACTGAGTCATATTTGTACTTGCCTTGGAGTGACCTGAGTGCTTGTGTTATGTGGCGGATCCTAGCGCCCCGACAGGCAGCTCACCATGACCTTCTTGTTCAGCCTGGTGAGCGGGACGTCAGTGTGCGTAGAGGTTTCTGATCAAAAACCGTGCATCAGGGAGCTCCAACATCCTGACAGACAGTTTGAGCAGGAACATTCATCTACCTCACTAGTTGTCTGTGAATTTCAAGGTAGCTGAGCACACTTTCATTTGCTGGCACACACCCTACTACAGTTTTTTTGCTTTCCCATCCATCACAAAGTGCAGTAGATATTATACCCTGGTTCCTCCAGAGGGACAGTCACAGAGGGATGCTCTTCTGCATGCTTGGCCCCAGGATCTCTTCTGTCTACTGCCAAACACTCTTGATGAACAGGTTTCTTCACAAGGCATCCCTTTGCAGAGTGAAAACCATCCTTGTTGCCCTGTTTGTTTCCCAAAATGTTGGTTTCCCCTTTCTTTGGCTTCGCCTTCACCCATCCTGGGCGCTGAATCTGATTCCAGATCTGATCTCTCATAATTCAGGATTAGTGTTGCCAAACGTTTGCTCCTTTAAACCAACAGCAGGGTTTCTTCAGTTTTGATTATGCTTAGAAATCCCAAGCATCAGGAAGGTTTATGCTAGTAAATGGAAGTGCTCATCTATTTGGGCTTCTTAATGGGGTTTGGATTCCTTTTCAGCTCCTTTAAATGCCGTTCTGGACATTTTGATTAACCTCCATCATGCTGGTGTCAGTTATTAAACTGTTGAGGTACAGCTGGTTGTCATTTCTAACTTGCAAGTTAGCAGGGATAATCCCTCTGTGGCAGACCTCAAGCTTTCTGTTGCTTTCTTGACGGGCACCTTTTTGTTTGGCCCACCTATCCTGGAGACCTGTCTGTACTGCTGGATATGTTTACTAGACCTCCCTTTAAATCTTCATTCATGGTATCCTTAAAACATTTGTCAAGGAAAACTTTGTTGGCTGTCACTTCAGCCAGAAGTGTGTCAGAACTTAAGGTATTATCCTTTGTACCTCCTTACTTTTTCTTATAAAGTCAGGGTCACCTTAAGGACCATCCCGTCTTTTCTGCCCAAAGTTGCTTCTGAGTCTAATTTAAACTAGCACATTCACTTGCCAGCTTTCTTTCTAAAGTTTAGTAACAAGGGAGAACATTTATTTAATTGTTTGATGTTCGTAGAAAGCTTAGATTCTATCTGGACAGAAGGAAAAGTTTCAGAAAATCTAAATATTTGTTTCCTTCTCTAAATCAAGACTTGGCAAACCTTTTTACAAAGTCACCCTATTCCAAATGCTTTCCGGTTGTATTTCCTTTGCATACTTCTTGAAAAGGATACCCTTATCTGCAAAGCCTAAAGGTCATTCCACAAGAGCAGTAGCTACTCTGCCTCCTTTTTCTTATAGGCTTCTAGTGATATTTGTGGTGCTACTGTACGTGGTCTAATACTCATGCTTTTGTACCCATTACAAACTGCATGTACAGTTTAGGTCTAAAGCTTCTTTCCGTCCCACCATTTTGCAGAATGTTCTCTCTATGGCCTCCCTGGGGTTTTTACTGGCTGGAGACTCTGTCCCACAAGTTGAGGCCCGACAGAAGAGACAACATTGTGTATAAAAGTTATGTATTTACTAATGATAAATCTGTGTTATCAGTTCATTTCCACTATCCCTCCCTACAAATTGTTCTTTAACAAGTACTCCTGATCGGCTTTGTTAGTCTAGCCTCAAAGACTGCACAGCAGTGTCTCTGAGACAGTCTCTTCCTAGACTTTGCTTTTTCCATCCTGATTGATTTGTGATGGTTCAGGGATTTCTTCCTGGGGCAGACTCTTATCTGAGGAGATGGTGCAACCGTATGGCCTTATGGGTAGAGGAAGCAGAGCTATGGGTTTGAAGATACTGAATATGGTCAGCTTTGGATCAAATAATCCACAGATTGAGAAGAAGGGATAAGGTGATATAGATGTATCATTATGTTAAGTACATAATTTTCATTTTGCCTTTTTTTTTTTTTGATATTTTGTTAGAGAAATGCACATAGAACTTCTAACCGCCATATATACTTTAGCGGTCAGAATTTTTCAAGTTTTCATCTGTCGGTTAACCTTCTGTATTAAATTCCTTGTTTGATTATATTTTTGCACAGGATTTGCTGGAATTTGTTTGGGAGGAGTATTCAGCAGTATAATAGCACATCCTCTAATTATTAACTTCGGTATTCATCTGACATTTATATAGAGTAGCTTTTCTCTCTAAGAGGGTAACATTATGAAACTTGAGATGTTTTGTTGTCCTATCTCGCCTTCATTCTTGCTGATTGGGTTCGGAGCCCTAGCATAAATTCTTTCGAGCCCAGCCCATTGGATCTTGGAGCTGACCGCTGTATCTTGGATACCATCTATTCCTCCTCTGACTCAATCAAATTCGGAGCCAGTGTGTCAGGAAGTCATTGTGCTGGAACCGGTGGAGCCAGTAATCACTCAAGATATCTCAGCTTCGATGTCTTTTCCAATCTCGTCTGTGCTGTCTTCCATTGAGGCAACCCTTGTCGGAACCGACTCTCCCACCACACTCGGAGTTTCGGTGCAAGGTGAGTTTGGCTCCCACATCTGCCTTGGAGCCACCCTTTTCGGTACCTGGGAGATCTCCTGGCCTTTCGGGACTGGAGTCTCTCTCGGCCCAAGATCGCGGTGCCTTTGAGGTGATGCAGAATGTGCTCTCCACTGTTTGCTCCACCCACTCTTCTTCATCATCCCTCCATCAGCCCCAAAGTAGAGAGTTAGTCCCCAGGAAACCCCAATGGGTGGAACTTCCTCTTCCAACACCTCACCGGAACATCCCCCCAAGGAGGTCCCAGTGTAAGAGGAAGCACACAGACTCCTGAGTCTTTCGCCTCTGATACCGACTTAGAGGATTTGGAAGGGTCCCCAGGGTCGCCCTCTGAGGATGTCTCTCTCTCAGACATCCTTGAGATCCTTAAGCAAAGGGGTGGCTGGAAATCCCTCTCCCCTTCTGAGGATGAGTCTGTATAACTGGAGGCATTTGGCACTAGCCCCTCCACCTCTTGGATGTCTCTGCCCTTTAACCCTCTCCTGGGTGTTGAGTCATAAGATGTGGGACTCTCCCGAGTCAGTGGACCCCGTTCCGATGAGGCCAAATTCATTACGGCCCCAGAGGATAGACAATATTTAACAAAGACATTCCACCCGGTCAAAGGGATCAAGCAACCCTAGAAATTCAAAGGTTGCTAAAAAAAAAAAAAAGTGTCATCCAAGAAGTCCCCACAGACCAGATCGGATTCAGAATTTACTCAAGGTTCTGTTTAGTTCCAAAAAAAGACGGGACAGGAGACCAATATTGGATCTCAGCAGACTAAACAAGTCGGTAAAGAAGGCAAAATTCCAGATGCTAACACTGCAGTGTATACTCCCTTTACTGGGACTAGACAATTGGATGTGCTCTTTAGATCTTCAGTATGCGTACTACCACATAAAGATGGCCAGGCGCATCGGAAGATTTCTACACTTTCGGCTGGGAGCCAGTCATTATCAGTTCAAAGCTCTGCCCTTTGGTCTCACTACAGCCCCAGAGTGTTAACCAAATGCATGGCAGTAGTCACATCTGAGACGTCAAGGATTCAAGGTGTTTCCATATTTAGATGACTGGCTCCTGACTACCACCACCAAGCACCTACTAATTGGAGCCAGGGACTTCCACCATCCATCTCTGCTCAGAACTAGGCATTACTGTAAATACAGAAAAATCTGCCTTGTTGCCATCACAGCGTATTACCTTTTATAGGTGCAGATTTAAACACAAACAATACGGTAGCAAAATTGCCTCAAGAGAATACAAATGCTACGCAGTCAAGTATCTATCCTACTCAAAAAGAAAAAGGTACAAGCAAAATTCATCCTCAAGGTCTTAGGCTCAATGGCAACAATGATAACACTAGTCCCACTGGCACGACTACACATGCAGATATTACAGTGGCTACTCTTCTCTCAATGGTCCATACAGGGAGTTACCCATGTCTCGTAAAATTCTCATTATGGATGCCTGCAAGAGGGACCTACTTTGGTGGCTTCAGTCCACTCTGGTAATAATGGGCAAACCATTTGTACTTACCCAACCTGCCGCTACAGTAAACACGGAGGCGTCCCAGATAGGGGGTGGGGGGGCATTATCTGGGACAGACTGTCCAAGGGGTTTGGAAAGATCACGAGTACCATTTGCACATCAGTGCCTTAGAGATGAGGGTGGTGCTCCTGGCATTGCAAGCATTTCAGAATTCTCTTCCCATGGGGACTATTGCACTTCAGACAGACTATGTCGGTGGTATGGTACATCAACAAACAGGGAGGAACCAGATCCTACCCCCCCTATGTCAAGAGGCTCAGAGAGTTTGGCAATGGGCAATTTCTTCTCAGTGCTTTCTGACGGCAATGCAAATCCCGGGGAAATCCAACGTAGTAGCACAGGCTAAGAAGAACAGTTCTCATGCCTAACTAGTGGTCCCTAAGTCAGGAAGTTGTGAATCAAATTTTTTTGCAAATGGGGCCAGCCTTGCTGCGACATTTTTGCCACTCCATTCAATGCCAAATGCAGCAACTACTTTGCTCTCATTTCCCCTCTGGGATAGTCATCGAGGGATGCACTGGTCCACGATTTGACCCCCGGGACTTCTTTATGCCCCCCCCCCCGTTTCCATTGATTCCGAAGGTTATTCAGAAAGCCAAGTCGTTGAGTCGCAGGTTAATTCTCATTGCTCCTTATTGGCCTTGTCAGATTTGGTTCCCCTTCCTTTGACCCCACCTTCAGGAGGACCCGTGGATCCTGGACCCAGTGACGGATCTTCTGACGCATCAGTCAGGAACGCTCCATTCTGCTGTTCAGAGCCTCAAGCTGACGGCTTGGTTACAACGCTTCCAATCTGAGCCAGGCTTCCAGAATTATCCCCTGCAGTATGTTACATTCTGGTTTCCTCACACAAAAAGACGACTAGGAAACTTTATGCAAGCAGATGGAAGAGGTTCTCTTGTTGGGTGGACAAAAAGCATATAGATCCCTTTACAGCCTCTATACCTTAAATTTTGGAATTTCTGACAGAAGTCTTTATTCAAATTTTGATGTGGGGGACCTCTGAGCCAATGAAATGTCCTATAGATTATGCAAAGCTTTCCACGGGGGTACTTTTCTAAGACCACCCTTAAGAGAACCTCCTCCCCCATGGGATCTAAATTTAGTATTATCATCTCTGATCCTTCCTCCCTTCGAAACCAGCATCCTCTTGTCCACTAACATTTTTGTCTTGTAAAACAGTCTTTCTAACAGCAATTTAACTAGGAGAGTTTCAGAATTGCAAGCTTTGTCTATCAGTCCTCCATATTTGATTTTCCACAAAAATAGTTTCCCTCAGATCAAATCCATCCTTCTTACCAAGAGTTTGTTCTGAAGCAAATTTAAACCAATCTATAGAATTGCCTGTGTTTTTTCCTAACTATGGCAGCAAGACAGAATACAAACTTCACCAATTGGATGTGCATAGACAGAGCAGTTGTTTCCTATGCAGAAAGCAAAAAAGGCTTGGCAGTCTCGAAAGTTACTTTGTCCAAATCGCTTACTGAGACCGTCACCTATGTCTACAATTCTCATAATAAAGAACCGTCAGGGAAAGTAAAAGGGCATTCAACTAGAACGGTGTCTACCTCCATTGCCTTTCAATCCAGACTTCCATTGGATTCAATTTGTGCTGCTGCTACATGGGTTAATCCTCACACCTTTATCTCTCATTACAAAGTAGATATGGCCTCCTGGAACAGGGCATCTTTTGGTCCGACTGTCCTGAAGAGTTTATTCCCTTGAGGCACCTAAGAAGAAGGTTCTGGGGACTCTATTCCAACTAGTACGAATGAAGGTGAGATAGGACAACATAACATAAAGAAGTTATGTACTCACCATAACATTCTATGTTTGTTGTCCAGTATCTCGCCTTTATTCTTGATTCCCACCCATCCATCCCCCCTCCTGGAGGATCTAGAGGACTTTACAATTGGCAAATATGGTCCGATTCCCTTCTTGCCTCTTTACCTTTATAACAAATATATTTCATAAAGAATTATTTTTCTGTATGGTAGTATACTCTTGGGAGTACTCTCTCAAAACGAGATGTGGGGAACAGCTGCTAAGCATCATGGGAATGGGATAGGTTGTAACCTCGAGCCAGTTGAAGCTCTCGAGCTTTGGTATGCGGCTGAGTCTGAACTGAGGTTTGACTCCGAACCCAACCAGCAAGAATGAAGGCGAGATACTAGACAACAAACATGGAACATTATGGTGAGTGCATAACTTCTTTTTTGAGTACATTACTTGAGTCTTATCCCACCCAGACGTTAAGAACAGTAATATAGTAGCCTACATACTGATGTAGGTGTTAGGAGATATCCTTGTATAACTTCTCCTTCTTACCTGTTCTCTTTTCTTTTTATAATTGTCACACATCTATTTTAGCCCAAAGAAGTTTCTCTTGTGTGATACCAGTTTTCTCTTAAAGGTTTTCATGCAGCTATTTTTCTTCAGTACCGTTTTTATTTTTCTCACAAATGCTTCAGGTTTCATTGGTGGGTGAGAAATGTGTGCGCGAAGCAAATGATCCTGAAGGATTCCCATCTTCATTGCTAGTACTGTTTAGACACCGTAATGTAATGCAGAATATTGTAAGCAAGTTAAAAGGGCATAAAGTCTTAAATGCTTTTCAAATGGAAAAATAACTCTGCTCCGTGAAAGAGAAGAAAAATGTGGTGAACTAAGCAAAAGAGGAAAGTCAGGAAACCTATAAAGAAAAAGGCTTAATCTTTAAAGTAATTTGCCAGTGATTCATTGAATTGCCGCATTGTATATAAAAACAAGTGTTGCAATGTTTTTTCCAGCTTGTCCTTCCTTACTTTTTTGGGCCATTTTTTTTAAATAAAAAGCTTTGTAAACTTTCTATTAAGTCACTGCCCAAAAAAAAATATCCTTCCAGTTGTGACATTACCATAGGGTTATGTGAGCTACATCCTTTGACTTGAATGGGGCATTTGCACGCACGCTCCGTGATGCATCCATCAAAATCTGTGGATCCAACAGATGCTTTGCCTATGCCTTGTTTTTCCTCCATGATGTCAGTGTAAGAAAACTGCAAATTCTTAAACTAATTTTATATAGGAATGGTAGTGTCCTCCTTGGTCACATCATGGGTACTTAACTTGCTCTTGCTGGTCTGACTTTTTGTTCCTAGAAAGAAAACTTACTAGAGAGCCCTTGCCAACTCCAAGGGCTCAGTCATCACCACAAGCCAGTGGTGGGTGATTCTGTAGTGGCCAGCAGCAGTTCCTCGGACCACTTTTATAATTCTGTAGCTTCCTTTGGATTTTGCTGTTTGTGGTCCATGCAGTGCATAGGAGAACCATCTTTATTGGTGTACTGAGAAATACTCTGCTGGATGTGTTTGGGGGAGAGAGACCTCTTGATAGGGGACAGAAATAAATTCTCCAAGCCCATTACTGCAGATAGCTGTAAAAAAATACATTGTCCATCAGAAAATGTGTCTGTAAGAAAGAAATGTTTTATTTCTTTAGCCAAAAAAAAATGTTACAGTCCTTGTACACAGAACACTGGATCTACAAATCAGGTCAGTCTTAATGTACCTGAGGAATGCATGTCTGAGGAGTCTGACTTGGTGACGGAGCTTCCACTCATGCAGATTCCCACATCCCAAACTCTGATGCTGAGGAAAACTGAGCCTCACAATCTCCTTTTGGATGAATTTTATTTCATCCAAATTATTGCCAGGATCAAAGAGATGTTTTTATGGGAGCAATTAGAAGTTCCCCCTGAACCTGGGAGATGATATATGTTGTAAGTGGGTATGCCTCAATTTGTACTTACTCCTCCTGTAGTATCAGTCCTAGAGGCTGTGTCTAATGTTGCCTATATCACGTCTGATGCACAACGTAAAGTCCCCAAAAAAATAAGTTGGTTTGAGATTTCGTAAACCTTTTTCCTCACCTTGGGTTAGACCCTGCAATAATATCAACATCTATGCCAGCTGGGAACAGACTCCTGGTGTCATCCATCCCTTCCGCAGTGAACAAGAAGGGTAAGATTTTGAATAGACTTGATAAGGGAGTTTTCTTTCAGTTTGGCATATAGAATTCTTAAACTGTCACACCCATATGTGGAAGTTGGTGCTTTCTGCATAGACAGTTTGGGAGAACTAGCTACCACCCATTCCCTTGGAAGATTAGCACCAGTCTCAGTTGTATTGTTTCCAGCATTTACCAAGTATCTAAAACTGCCTTAAGGAGTGTGTATGATTGCGCAGATACAGCGGATATAAAATGTGTACACACCCCTGTTAAAATGCCAGGTTTTTGTGATATAAAAAAATGAGACCACAAATCATTTCAAAATGTTTCCCACCTTTAATGTGACCTATAACATGTACAATTCAATTGAAAAACATCTGTTGGGGGAAAAATAAAAAACGTACAATAAGCTTGTTGCATAAGTGTGTACACCCTTAAACTAATACTTTGTTGAATCACCTTTTGATTTGATTTTACCAGTTTTCAGTGGGACCTATCAGAGACTCCCTCCAAGGAGCTGTAGCTGATGGAGTTGCAGATAAGGTTAATGCTCAGCTCACCACCCTCAATTCAGTTGTAAACTCTTCCATGAGGCTCATATCTTATGCAGCAGATGGGATAAGTAGGGCTGCGGATTCAGGTATTGCTCTTAGGAGGCAGGCCTGAATGCACCTTTGATTTCGCAGAGCCCTTCAATTCTTCCTTTGTTAATGCCCCTTTTCAAGGCTCTTCTCATTTTGGGCCTAAAGTAAAAGAAATGCTCACCAAGTGTGAACAGGAGGGCAAGATCTTATCTGCTGTTGGAGTACATTTTTCAATACCTATCAGACCCTTTCCCAAGGGTCAGAGAGGTAGTGTCAAGATGCGGTTCAGAAAAACTCTGAGATCATTCCAGGACACACACAGCGAAAGTTCACCCAGGGGCAGTGGGGAGAACAATAATGGAAGACGCCACCAATGTGGCAGGGGAGGCCCACAAAATCAGGGCTGCAGAGAATCTTAGTGCTCAGTTTGCTTCTGGAGGCAGTCGGGGGGGGGGGTGATTGTCTCTGCACTGAGAAACCTGGCAAAAGATAACCAGTAAATGGGTGCAGAACATAAAATCCAGGGGATACATCATTCCCTTCTCCTACCCCGTTCCAATAAACAAGTCATTTTCAGATGTTCCACCCAGTCAAAAGGAACAAGCAACCTTAGAAATTCAAAAGGTACTAAGAAAAAGTCATCCAAGAAGTCCCCACAGACCAGAGAGGACCCAGAACTTAGGATTCTTTTTAGTTCCAAAGAAAACAGGGGACTGGAGACCCATCTTGGATCTCAGCAATTTGATCAATTATGTGAAAAAGACCAAGTTCCAGATGGGGACACTGCAGCCAATACTTCCATTTCTGGAAAACGACAATTGGATCTGCTCCATAGACCTTCCGGATATGTACTACCACATATGGATGAACAGACGATCCAGAAGGTAGCTATGCTTTTGGTAGGAGCCAGTCACTTCCAGTTTCAAGCTCTCTCCCCTTTGGTCTCACTACAGCCCTTAGTGTTCACCAAGTGTATGGCAGTAGTGGCAGCTCACTTGAGACGCAGAGGATTCCACGTGTTTCCATATCTTGACGACTGGCTCATTGCCACCCTGACCACAGGCATCTTTTGCTACAAACAAGGGACTGTACTCTACAACTCTGTTCCTCTCTAGGAATTACCATAAATTATGAAAAATCTGCTCTAGAGCCATGTCAATCCTTGGTCTTCATAGGAGCACAAATTGACACAACAACTATGACAACAAAACTCCCACAAGACAGAATATTTGACCTTGGCTTCTCCAGTTCCCTTGATCGCTAGGTTTCCTCTCCTATCTTCTCCAGTTAAACATATTTTATCTTCCCATAAATCATCTACATGAAAATTGTACAGTGGTAAATGGAAAGATTTGTTGTATGGGCCAAAAATAACCAGGTAGACCCCTTTATTGCACTCGTACATACTAGAGTTTTTGGCAAATCTTTTCAGTGGAGCCGCTACAGCTACTATTAGAGTTCATCTGGCAGCAGTTTCAAAATTTTATATAGGGGAAAATGGTTCTGGAATCATGTCACAGACTTTGGTAAAGCATTCCTAAGAGGAGCTACAATAAGACCTCCGTATGAAAACCTGTTACTGCCTTGGGATTTTAATTTTGTTTTGTCAAAGATCATCACCCCTCCTCTTGAACCATCTGCTACCTGTGAATTAAAATATCTCTCTTGGAAAATGCTGCTCTTAGTAGCTATTACTTAAGCAAAAAAAAGTTTCAGAGTTAGAAGCCTTGTCTGCCAAGCCTCCATACCTAATTTTCCATTAGGACAAACTTTCATTAAACACTAACCCTTCCTTTTTGCTTAAGGTTGTGGCAAAAAGTAACCCCAATCAGTCTGTCGAGCTACCAGTTTTCTTTCCAAACTTTCAAAGTAAAGGGGAATATTCTCTGCATCTTCTGGATGTTCACAGACAATTACATTTCTGCTTACACTGGACTTTAGAAATTAGAAAGTCAGCCTAACTTTTTATCTCTTATTCTGATGTTAAGAAAAGGCCAACCAGTCTCCAAAGTTACCTTATCCAAACGGCTTTCACAATGTATATCCTTCATTTACAAGTCTAATAAAACTATTTCTAACCCTGTTAAAGCTCATTCCACTAGGTCGGTAGCCGCATCTGCAGCCTTTCAAGCTAGATTACTTTAGGATGTCTGCTGTAGCGACATGGGCAAAACTTTATTACTCATTACAAATTGGATTTGGCCTCTAGGAGTAGAGCATCTTTTGGTTCTATGGTTCTGAGGACTATTCTCCCATGAGCCACCCATGAATCAAGTAGCTAGGGATCCGGTTCCACTAGTGAGAATAAACGCGAGATTGACATCACATAAAGAAGTTTTGTACTAACCATAACATTCAATGTGTGTTGTCCAGCTCCGCCTTTATTCTCACAACCCAGCCACCATACACCAAGTAGTTATAATTGAATTTTTCCAGGACTCTCTAACCTCAGAAATATGTGGTTTGATTTGCATGTGTGTATATATAAATACATATATATATATATATATAAATATAAATATTTATATATAAATAAAATACATGTGTATATGTGTGTGTATGTATGGTTCCAACACTATAAGCCTGAAAATCAAAATCCTGAAACCAAAAGCCTGAAAATTCAAAATCCCAAAAACCCAAAATCCTGAAAACACAGGGCGTGGCCAAGGATGGACACAGGATAGCAGCAGATTTCTTCAGCTCCACCAATTTCACTGCACTGACAGGAAATAATTACTTAAAAAATTAATTTATGAAGTAATTTTCTTTCTAAATACGTTTGTTTTATCTATTTCTTGAACTATATCTAAAAAAGAAAGGAAATTTTAAAAATATTCCTGTCAGAAATCACCTTGGAAATTTTCTTGTCAGTTTTTCTGTTTGAAATGAGTTCCAGTAAGACAAATTCTCAAGACTCCAGCATCAAGAAAGAACTTCAGTCTCTGATATCTACAATCCAGCAACTTACTGCTAAGATGGATAAACTGGATACTAAAATTGATACCTTCATAGAAAAAAATACAAAACAAATAGACTTGTTTACATATATATTTGCAACAACAGAAGATCCAGATTACAGGCATAGAAGAGACTGTAAATGACATGGAAAATAGAATCCAAGAAGAGGAAATCAACATTGAGTGTTTGCTGAAGCAAAATACACATCTACAAACAAAGCTTGATGACCTGGAAAATAGATCTAGGCGCAATAACATTAGGATTTTTGGACTGCCAGAAAATATTGAAGGTAACAATATTACTTCTTTTTTAACAACATGGCTCCCTAAAGCTTTAGACTTACCAGAAGCATTCTCTTTTGGTATCGAAAGAGCACATAGATCTATAGCTAATACTAACTCTAACAAAAACTATCCTAGATCAGTTATAGTTAGATTTCTATCATCTTTTGATAAAGAGATGGTTCTTAAATCTGCTTGGGCTAAAGCTCCTGTTAAGGTTAATGAGATAACTGTGTGTTTTGACAATGACTGTTCTTCCTTGGTAATAGCTAAAAGAAAAGTTTTTTCTGCCACTAATAAGGGAGCTTAAAAAAGCACAGTTTAAAACATACCTTCTGTTTCCTGCCAAGCTAAAAATCTTCCTTCCTGATGGTCCTAAAATTTTTGATGACTTAGACTCTGCATTACTGTTTATCAAAAAAAATAAGATTTTGGATAAAATAGAGGAAATGGAATGGACTAGTCCTTCATTAAAGAGGTTGGCAACTGAAACTTTGTGGAAGACTTCAGAGAAGAAGAAGAGACTAAAAAACAAATGATTTGTTCTGTTTTTTTTTCTTCCTTTTTTTTTTCTCTATATTTTTCTTCATTATTAACCTTTTTAAATATAGTTACTGCATTTCCAGAAAGCCACAAATATTCTGAAAATGATTTAATCAAAGTTATTTTTTATGTGCAAAGAAATGTTTTGTTTCATAATCAGTCAAAATATCTGAGGAACTAATAACAAGCTATCATTCAGTTTGTTTCTCTTTCTGAAAAAGAGAAGTAAGGTTAGTAATTTGATGCATTTTTTTTCTTCTTTTTCTCCTTTTCTTTATTTTAAACAATGACATTCTATTTAGATTAAGTAGTGGGTAAGGGGTGGGGGAGGGCAGGGAGAGAAATGTAATGAAAATATGATAAATGGAATAATAACATATTTATTCCTTGTAAAAAAGTTTATATGTTTAAATACTATTGCTAATTATACTTTTTTGATTATATTGCTTATGCTTGTTTACAAATAATAGTAAATATGTTTTATTTCCATCTTTATTAATATAAGCAGTAAGTAATATTCCATTGTAAATACTTTTTATAGCTTCCTTTTACATTTTTCTATCTCTGCTTTACTTTTATTTTCTACTCTTTTTTTTCTTTTCTTTATTCTTTCTCTATTTTCTTTCATGTTAATATATTGAAATGCTTTTGATCATACAGGCACAGTAAATAATAAGATTTGTATAAAAATTGAGTTGGGGCAAAAATATTGAGCTTTATTACTTATTAATAACCTTGGGCTTAATTTCACTTGCATAGAGGCTGTATTAATCTGTAAAATACTTTGCGAAGGTTTTGTTATGTTTTGATGCATTTATACTGCTAAATGAATGGTTGTCACTAGTTTTTAACAAGATTCCCACCAAAATGTTAAAGGAGACAATTTGGGATGTGGGTTACCTCGTGAACAGTGTCCTCGAGTTGTTTTAAAAGCTTCAACTCTCAGAATGCACGCAGAGAAGCTGAAAGCAGTCAATTTGACCTTTGACCCAGAATTCACACTGACACATCGCAGATTCAGGAAGAACACTCTACCAGGAAGTAGAACTGCTGCAAATGCGACTCTGTGAAGGAAAATGAACTCTCTAACATTTAAATGTGAGTTATTTTATATAATTACTTAAGTATTTATGTTATAATTTATAAAATATGTCAGTTATAATGATTTTAAATGATGCAGTTTCTTGTAGTAAGCAAATGTGATATTTTAGAAGGCATAGAAAGTGAAACATTTATACAAGTGTTTTTGAAAGTTTACTTGACTGCAGCATACTAATTTATGTTAAAAACTTATGATTCAAACATATACATTACTATAACTCATTTGATTTATCTGATTGATAAGCATAAATAACTTTATGACTCTATTCTGGAAGAAGTTGTCATGTGATATATTTTAAAGCAGCAGTATAGATATACAAAATACAGATGGCTTTCTTTACAATAATGCAAGTGTTTCTGAGAATTTACATAACTATGCAGTATGATTTATAACAATCTTTATAAATATAATATTTTATTCTACTGACAATAATAAGTATGGGAAAAAAGCTCAGATGCAAGTAATTCAAGGTTTTTTGGAAGCTGTTAACTACATTTACATGACAGTAAATAGATGCATCTTAATATATGTAATGTCTGAACCATACTAGCCAAAGTTTTTGATTTAAATGAATATTAGAAATTATTTTTACAAACTTTGAATAAATTAATATGTAAATATGCTCTCCCTTTTTTTTTTTTTTCTTTCTTTCTTTCACTCTCTCTCCCTCTCTCACGTCTTTTATTTCTCTCTCTCCTCTTGGTTCCTAATATCAAGTTTATTTGAATGCTATTTGAATGCAAATGTATTATATTAATTAGATGTGTATAGTAGTATGAATAGTTTTTAAAAAAAAATTATCTTAGTTTATATGATGCTGTTCTATCAAATGTGTAGTTTTGTCTTGCTAGATAATCTAAATGAAAGTTGTTAATTTAATGTTAAATATAACTAGTATTAAATTGATAAGGTGGTAGCTGAGATACTGCTGCTTAGGGTAGGGGGTTAACTTGAGTGGTATATACTACTCTAAGTTGGAGTTTTTAACTCCAGGCTGGGTGCAAGGTTTAATCCTTACATTATTTTCTCTTGTTCATTGTTGTATGTATATAGTTCTGACATCCACAATACATTTTGTAAACTCATTGCCACTACAAACAAAATTGAATCTTACACAAAATCCCATAAGAGATTCAATAAATACAGATATATTTAAAGGTACACCTAAAGAAGGAGATGTAACATTACTTATTTTGTTAATTGTTATTTTGATCATAAGATTCTTATGTTTTAAAAATGCCAAATGACATCTCTAAAAGGAATTTCTTTAAACCTTAATGGATTGAATAATCCGTGTAAAAGGGCAAGCCTAATAAGATACATTAATTTACATAAGGCCAACTTAGTCTTCCTTCAAGAAACTCATTTCTTGAAAAAAAGATATTGATAAACTACCCACAAACAAATATACAGTATTGGTTAGTTCAGAGCACACACAGAAAAAAAGAGGAGTGGCTATTTTATGGAATAAAAGTATGCCCATTCCTAAAACTATTAAGTCTTATCAGGATGATAAAGGAATGTTTTGTATGGTTACAATACAAATTAATGGGAAGACTTGTACATTAATTAATGTATATTGGATACCTGGAATTGGTACTAATACAGTGAAACACCATCTTGATAAGATCATATCATTCTCTGTAGGAGATATTATTTTAGCTGGTGACTTCAATTGTATACTACATGAAAGTGACACTACCACTATAGGAAAAAGGAACATTACATCTAATGCAAAACATTTAAATGATTTTGCTAATTCTTATTTAAATGATATTAATAATCAGATAGATTCAAAATCTTTACCATACACCTTTTTTTTCTAACAGATACAAAACTTATTCAAAAATAGATAGGGTCTTTATTTCTAACCAGATGGTAACAGATTTAATTAATTCCAAAATCATTTCATGTCCTATATCTGATCATAATTCATTTGTTTTTGAGTTCATGATAAGAAATACTCACAATG
This sequence comes from Protopterus annectens, assembly GCF_019279795.1. NCBI lineage: Eukaryota > Metazoa > Chordata > Ceratodontiformes > Protopteridae > Protopterus > Protopterus annectens. The sequence goes on along the minus strand of NC_056748.1, from coordinate 160,261,640 downwards.
TTCAGATTAAAAGGATACCAGCATACTTAACTCAACTAAAAGACTATAAAGAATATATACTTTCAGAAGTACAACATTTTCTAGACATAAATAATACTCCTGAAGTCTCCATTGTCTATGTTTGGGATGCCTTAAAATCATATCTATATGGACAAAGTATAAGATGGTATAGTAATAAAAGGAAATCTTGGGATAAGGAATTGTTAGATATTCAAAGTAAATTAGACTCTTATAAACATAATAATAAAGAAAATATTATGGATAAGAAAGTCATTGAAGAAATAAACAAACTGAGAAATACAAAGAAATTTTAACTCAAAGTTAAAATAACTCTAGAGAAATACAAGTTTTTGTCTTACTCAATAAGCCCCAAATACTTACATAGACTTAAAAATAAAACAAAAAGGTTGAATAAACAAAATCATATCAAAGAAATCTTTTCTCTAAGGAAAAAGAAGAATGTTTCTAGTCTACCAGAAATACTAGATGAATTTAGAAATCACTTTCACAAAATTAACCATAATAACATTAATATGGAATCTAAAGATAAAATAAAGGAGTTTATAACCACAAACATGAATAAAAAGCTTAATAAACAACAGATTAAACTATTGGACAAAAGTATTTCATATACAGAGGTTGTTACACAAATAAACAAGCTTAAATCAAACAAAGCACCGGGTAGTAATGGTATTATACCAGAGATATATAAAATCCTTTCTAAAAGTACATATTCATTAATACATAAGGTTTTTATTTTGGCCCAAAATGAGCTAATAACCCCCCCATCTTGGCAATATACATTTATTTCGCCAATTTTAAAACCTAATAAAGATCCAACTAGATGTACTTCATATCGACCCATCTCATTACTTAATGTTGATTATAAAATGTTTGAGTATTTTTGCTGATAGATTGAAGACAATCATCCCTGGCATTATAGATATAGATCAGACAGGCTTCATTGTAAATAGAAATACTTTTGATAATATAAGGAGAACTCTAACATTAATTGATTTTGCAAATAGGAAAAAGAAAGATTTAACACTTATTAGTCTTGATATAAGTTCAGCATTTGATTCAGTAAGTTGGGACTATCTGTTTACCTTACTGAAGTGCACAAACTTCTCAGATGCATTTGTAAATCTAATTGAGCATTTATACAAAGGAACATTGGCTTATATTGCATATGTCTCACAAAAAATACCCATTTTTAAAGGTACAAAACAAGGGTGTCCACTCTCTCCACTATTATTCACTTTAATAATGGAGCCTTGGGCTAATTTGATCAGAAACAGTACTGACATAGAGGGTTTTGAAATAGATGAAAATACAACATCTAAAATTCAACTTTTTGCAGATGATGTTCTAATTACATCAGCAGGATCTAATTCTTCTATGCAGTCTCTATTTGATAAAATGATGAATTTTAAAAGTATTTCTGGTTTAATATTCAATGAAGAAAAAACTAAAATACTACCTATATATACACAAAAAATATTCTCATTAGCGATTTTACTAAATATGTACCCAATTCAGGTCAGATAACTTATTTAGGTATAATATTATCTAAAGATATTAAATCTATTATATATAATAATTATAATACCTGTTTTCTTAATATACAAAATCTTTTAATACCTGGAATAATATGTTTTTTACTATGGAAGAGAGACTTACAATTATTAAAATGATAATATTCCCCAAGATTTTATACTTAATACAATCAATAATACTTCCACCTACAAAAATAATTATCAAAAAACTGAATACACTAATGTTAAATTTCTTATGGGCACCTAATAGACCTAGGATTGCATTAAAGAAACATACTAATAGCTGGTCTCAAGGGGGTATTTCTTTTCCAGACTTTAATTTATATACTATCTCTTCTATTGTAAAAGTTATTACTTTATTAATAGATCAGTCATATGTTGCAAAATGGAAAGATTACTGGGAGCTAATTAGTGTGCACTTCATGAAAATCTCCTTAACACATAAAAATTTGATTGTAAATAACTCCATGTTATGGTTACTAAAGGAATTTTGTACTTCACCTATTACACCTAAACATACAGTTAGTTACCCATTAAACATTATTATTAGTTATCGTAACTTTATATTCATGCATCCTAAATATAGGGAATGGAATTTTATTATATTCCCTATAAGGTATACTCGGGGTATGCTTTTGTCATCTACTTCTGAAGGTACCCATTTAGCTATAGATAATGATCTAAAGTACTGGTATCAGTTGATATCTGATAATAAAGTTAAAAATCTAGATTTCTTAAAACAAGAATTTGATCTAAGAGAAACTTGCTGGTTAGAGGTTCAGACCTTTAGACAACATCTCATTGATAAAATAGATCTAATGTCTATAACAGTTAAAGAATCTATTCCAATACTGATTGATTATTTGATATTAAATTTACAACATAAAGTTTCTGATAAAGGAAAACTTTCATACATACATAAAATTATCAGACAATAAACTTTTTACAGTGTAGATACCTACTGGAATTATTTCACTTCCATTAATGGGGACCCACCAAACCAACAAGATAAACAATATATATTGGAATCTGCCTACAAAACTACGTCTTCCATTGTCTGGAGACTTTTTACATGGAAATTTTTACTTAGATCTTTTTATACACCTTTGATGATGAATAAAATAAATAATAAAGATAATCTATGTGAAAGATGTAATGTAGAAATTTAATGCTGACTGGGCTCATATGTTTTATGACTGTATAAAATTGAAAGAATATTGGAAGTCAATTAATGAATTTTTGCAGGCTCTTTTTACAGATAATTTCATTATTTCTAAATCTCTTATATTATTCAACACACCTGTACCTCAAAGTGTTAAAAAGATTAAGCTTCACTTGTTATGGTCTATTCTAGCGGTGGCTAGGAAAATAATAACCAGAAATTGGATTTCAGATACACCTCCTTCATTCAATGAATTTAAAAATGTTATGAATATAGTGTGCCATATGGAAATAAACACAATAAGGTCAAGAACAACTAGGAAAACATCTTATTATATTGTATGGGATAATTTACAAAACCTGTTAAAAAATCTTAACTTCAATAGCATGGTATTTTAGTTTAATTAATTGATCTGATTGTAGTGGATGTAGTGGATGTCTTTGTAAATACTTTGGTTGTTTTGTTGAATGTTATAATCATATCTATTTTAATTACTTAAAATTGTTATGATATTTCTCTTGTATGTTAAAACAATAAACTTGTTTTAAAAAAAAAAAATCCTGAAAACACAAAATGGATATGCTGACGTCATTGTGGCTTTGCTATTGTTAGCCTTGTGGTGTTAGGTCATGCGTTTGGTTCAGGTGAGTGTGCGGTTAGTTTTATGTTAGGGTCAGGGGCGGTTTAAGTGAGTTAGGGTTAGGGCGCAGGTTAGGCATGTATGCAATAGTGACAAATATTGGGGTTAGGGGTGGTTTAAGTGAGTTACGGTTAGGGCGCAGGTCAGGTGAGTGTGCGATAGTGACGGACCTTAGGGTTAGGGTCAGGGTCAGTTGGTAGATATTAGTGTCTTTATAGTGACATCTTAGCATTATTTGTATTTTCAGGATTTTGAGTTTCAGGATTTTAGGTTTTCGGGATTTTGAATTTTCAGGCTTTTGGTTTCAGGATTTTGATTTTCAGGCTTATAGTGTTTCAGGCTTCTGATAGGGAACCGTATGTGTGTGTGTATGTATATATATATATATATATATATATATATATATATATATATATATATATATATATAAAATACGTGTGTATCTATAAATACATTATTTATATATATATATATATATATATATATATATATATATATATATATAATAAAAGCTATTCGCCTTATGACTGCTCTAAGGCAAATAATATCTGACGTAGCTAGGGAGTTACATTATGGGTAGCGGAAAATGTCTACAAGCTTAGCTGAAAGCTTCAGGCTTTTGCAGTGGCTGAGATGGATCTGATCCAACCCACCACTGAGAATAAAGGCCGAGATGGACAACACACATGGAATGTTATGGTAAGTACATAACATTTTTTTCTGATATTGTAATGTTTGAAATTTTGATTTCAGCTTTTGATAAGGAGGTTTTATTTGGCCCATCTGCTACTTGGGTCTTCAAACAATTTAATGAGAGAGAAATTAATTCAAGGAGTTTCTAAGACATCCCCTTTATTCCTCTTACATGCTTAAGAAACAATCCAAGCATTTCCTGCCTTCTCAGGCCAGATAGAGAAGCAAAAAAATGATGGCAAGAGGGGAACAATAAGAAGTGGAGATGGGTTACAAAAAGGGGCATTCACAACCACCCCCCCCTTACTTCCTGTCCCAAAAACTGGCTCTGTACATTCCATTTGGGCAACAGATTGACAGACTTGTGGGTGTTCAAGTTGGTTCAGAAGGGATACAGTTGGCAGTGGGTACAGCAAGCTCCTTTTCAAGGGAATTTCCTCTCCAGCCTGCGATCCAAACAAGACTTTTTCATCAGGTTCTTCAGTACTTGTTCAACCTAGGAGTTATAGAACCAGTGCCATTAAATCAAAGGGCCAAAGGGTTCTGTTCCAGAATATTTCTGGTACCAAAGAAAATTTTCTTGGAGACAAGTTCTCAAACTTTCCTTCCTAAATGTGCTTGTGGAAGTTGCAAAATAAAGATGGTGACCCTTTCTCAGGAGCAGCCTTAGGTCAACTGGTGCCCTAGGCAGAAGGGCTCCACGGTGCCCCCACCACACCACCCAGTGCCCCTATCCTGGTCTAACTACACCAAATGAGTACTGGAAAAGTGCTCCTGCCAGAGCGGCGCCCTAGGTGGCTACCTAGTTGGCCTTATGCCTAAGGCCGGCTATGTCCTTCATAGCCTGTTAACTCTCATTCCTGCAAAGTAGCTTTATGGTAGTATTAAACCTAAATGATGCATACCATCACGTTCCCATAGCCAAAGGTTTCAGGAAATTTCTCAAACTTGCGCATGTCTGGGTCATTTTCAGTTTTCTGCAGTACTCTTTGCTACTCTGAGGATGTTTACAAAGTGTCTAGCTCCAGTTACAGCTCATTGCAGACTGAATCCCACTAGTTTTTCTGTATTTAGACAATGAATCTTTGCCGTCTTCTCCCGGATGTCAAGGGTTTTTAACTTGGGTTGTTTCAGCTCTCCTGACAAGTCTGGAATGTCAAATAAATATTCAGAAATCCTTCTAGACTCTGTCACACAGGACGGTCTTTCTAGGATTACTTCAGTCTCAGAATTATGCTAGAGAGTTTATAAGGATTCTGGGATTCATGACTTAAGATTCTCACGATTCCTCTCACCAGACTATACACAAAAGATTCAGTGGACCCAACATTTGCGTTCTCTAGATTTTCAGCTTCTACTCTTGGGCTTTGTTTAAAAAAAAAAAAAATCTGTTCTGGTGGAGACTAAATATAGAAGAAAGTGCATACAGATGCCAGATTTTGCTTGGGAGGCATTTTCAGTAGGGATAAAGGTGCAAAGCCTGTGTGATCATAAATATAAAAAAAAAAGTTGTGATCCATGTCTTAAATTCCCATCAATGGTCTGCTTGGCACTCTCCAGTTGATTACTGACAACATCACAGTGGGTAGAGTACATCAATAAGCAAGGGGTGCAATGTCATACTCTATGCAGACTGGCTGTGATTGCATGGGAATTTGTTCTTCAGCAGTCTTCAAGCATTTTAAATTTCATTTGAGAAAAGTGTATTGACAGATAAGCGGAGCAGGACCAAGACAGACCTTCACAAATGGAAACTGAACGAGGGGGTCTTCTAGGAGTTCTGCAGAACACTTCAAAAACAGCTCAGTAGATTCTGCTGCGTAACTCCATTCAAACAGTCCTTTAAAATGAATGCTTTCTCATTCCCTTAGATGGGAATTTTCTTTTTATGCATTTTCACCCTTTCCACTCATATCCAGGGAAATTCTGAAAACTCAGTAGGGCTCTCCAAAAGTAAAGAACCTTTTGGCCAAAGTAATTAGTCCTTCCTTTTCATGGAGTTGTCTAAGGACAGTCACCACAGTCTTACTCAAAAACTTGACCTACTCGCAAAAGATGGGCAGTTAGATACACCCCAGTGTTAGACATATTCAACCAACTACCTGGGTGATTCAAGCACTTTTCAGAAAACGTGCAGCAGATACTAAAGGTGGCAGGAAAACCTGCTCCTCTAATATCTTGTATTGACAAGTGGAAAAGATTTTTAAATAACCTGGTACTGAACAGGGATATATTGTACCACTGTTGCTCATATATTTGAGTTACTAGCCTCTCTGCTTTCGTTCTATAACAAGGTACATCTTGAGGTACACTCAGCTTGTCTGTCCATGGTTTCCCCCATTTTTTTTTTTTTTAATTAAAACAATTTCTGAAAGGAGTGTTATACCTGAGACCATCATGCAAACAGGTTCCTCGTTTCTGAGATCTTAACTTGACACTTGAAATATTAACATCTTCATTTGAACTTAACTTGAAGTTCATTATATGAAAAAATGTTCTCATTAGTGTGATATCTATAAGAAGAAGAAGTCGAGTTGCAAGCTGTCAGTGTGTGAACTCTATCTAGCCTTCCATAAAGATAGGGTCTCATTAACAAGAAATCCCCTCTTTCATGCCCAAGGTTGTTTCAGAGTTCTTTAAATCGGGCCATTAATTTGTCCAGTGTTCTATCATGACCCTGTGAACTAAGTAGAAAAGATTCTACATACTCTGGATGTACTTATACAGTTGAGGTTCTGTCAAGAAATCCACGTCTTTTAGAAAAGATGAACCTCAAGAAATGCACGTCTTTCAGAAAAGATGATCAGATATTTATTTTTTTATGTTGAGAGTAATGGACAGTCTGTTTTAAAACAGGCTATTTCCAGATGGTTGTCCTCTGCTATTGCCTTTTGTCATGCCCACCATAGTAAACCTGATCACCAACCTACTGATCAGTGATGCAGTTGGCTTAAGCTATACGGGTTATATTATGTGGAGAATGTAACAGCCAGCTTACAAAGCTTCCGGGCACCTTTCACTCTTATAAACAGTTGGTCAACTTGACCTGAGCTGATAAGACAGGTTTGGGCACCTAGCCTTTTTTCAGCTATCCAGCTGCTGAAGACGGTGCTTCTCTGCAGGCTTTGATGCTTGCTGGTCTGCTTTTGCTATTCCACTGCTAGGCAGATAATTTCCTTTGGGGAAAAGCCTTGTATATTTTAAGCTAGGAATGTGTTTGACTGTCATCTGTCTCTTGTTTCTGTCAGTTTAAAGATTTTAATACTGTATCTATGGAGAAACTGTAGTTTTACTACTTTTTGAGGCTGGTAAAGTGCATTAAACTGCTTTTAATGTGCTTTAATTGGAACAATTACTTTTAACTACTTTGTAACTTTTATCAGCTTGTGCTGGTTCATTTCCTCAGGCACCAAACACCATTTTCAAACTGACCACGAAACAAACTACGAGTCCTCCTCTAGCCACACACAGAAAAAGTTAAACGGCCTTTGCACCACAGCTTTCTAGCAGTTTACCTCATTTGCAGGTAGACTACTCTGTTGTGGCCAAATATTGTTCCTCCGACCACTCCTCGGTTTCTCTGGATCCCTCTGATTTTCTCTATACAGCCACTATGGAACAAGGGGGTAACCACATCATCTGCGGCTGTTGGGGATTCCCTTCAGTGGGCAAGCTGGACACAGTTGTGCCGGTCTTGGGAGGGGGGAAGGGAAGGTACCCCTGCTTCACCAGAATATTGTTCCCATCCCTGGGAAAGCAGCTGCTGCCATTAATAATCCCATTTGCCCTTACTTTTTGTCCAGAAGAAAACAGAAAACTAACCATAATCTTCTGCACCAGTTTCACGGGGTAGAAATAGTTTATCTTATGTCTTCTACAGGTTATTGACGCTTTTGAAGTTGTTTCTGGTAAGAGAAAAAGGGATTTCTCTCTTCCTGAAGAGATTAAAGAAATTAAATCCAGAGAATACGGTGACTCGAGGGGGGAGCACGTTATCTGAATCTTTGTCAGGGAATTCTTTCTCCTGAGTCTGTTTCTAGAATACTGATGTTTTCAAAAATACAATGAGCCGTTACAACTATAATTCCAAGAACCTTCTTCCATCCCCCCAGTGCTGTCAACATTGGCAGATGTGTTTGTCGCAGCCTACGGTTTCCCTGACAACCAGACTACTAGACCCACAAAAGTAGAAAGACTGTACAAAGTTAATCAGTCTTTGAAAATTTTTGTTCACATATCCATGACCCAGCAGCTGTAGTTTTAATTAGTACAGCTGCTGCCGAACATTTTAATTCTGATTCTCCCCCTTCTGACACAGATGGTAAAACTGGTAATTTTGAGGAAGAAAATGTACGTTTCATCAACTTTAATTTTTAAATTTTGAATTGTCAAGCTCGTAGGCTTGTTCTCACACACAGCAATTAAAAAATAAAATATATATTCTCGTATGTTTGTTCTAATTGTGAAAGTATGTGGAATGTTTTATTTGCAGTTACCTTTTGTGAGGAAAACATATGCATTGTGTGGTTTACTTCAATTTCTGAGGTCACTACTCATTGTAAGTGTGTATATTACTCAACAAGGTAATACATCTTGGGCTTTTGGTACTAGTACTGTGTTGAAGTTTACTTGGCTCTATTTTCAGAACCTGCCATAAGATCTAAAAAAATTATGTTTTAAGTTCTCCTTTGGACAGAGATTTAGTTGTTGGACCCTCTGCTGCAGAGGGCATTATAAATGTATTGAGAGAGGTAAGATGATACAGGGAATCTTTCATATTTTTCACCCCTCCTCTTCCAAATTTCCCATGGGATTTTCTAATCCTTTGTCCAGCTTTGGCAAGAAACTAGCCTCAGCAAAGTACTGGTAAGTGGATATTAAAGAACAGTGATAGAGCTGTCCCATAACGAAAGTAGGACCCCTCCCAAAAGAAAGAGTTAAAAAAAGGCAGAATGACTGTATAAGGGACTTTTGTCTCCCACCCCCTCCTTAATCCATCCTTGGCAGTTCCTTATCTCTTTCAGAAAGTTGGAAGCTCCATGCCTCTCTTTGGCAACAGTTTGTTTCAGACCAATGGGTTATGAGGCTGATTCAAAAAGATTACAGATGGCAGTGGTAGAAATTCCTCCATTCCAGGGAGCTATTCCACTTCCATCAAACCAGACTCCACTTCACCCCCTCCTGTCCCACAGCCCATGCTGTCTCATGGGATAGTAGAAAGCAATTTGTTCATCCTATTAGGGGAAAATGTTTTTATTCAAAAATGTTTTTGGTGCCAAATAGTGTGCCTGGAGACTAGTTCTTGACCTTTCTTTCCTAAACCAGTTTGTGATTGTAGTGAAGTTCAAAATGCTTTCTTTTCACAGTCTTTTACCTTTTCTTCATTTGATGCTTTTTGTTAACCTTCGATTTAAAAAAAATGCCCATCACATTCCTATTCATCCAGATTTCAGACATTTCTTAAGGTTTGGTGTCTGCATCACATTCAGGTCTCTTCTTTACCCTTTGGGCTTTCCTCTGCTTGGACTGTTCACAAAGTGTCCTGCTAAAACCCATTGTAAGGGTGCAAGGTATCTGCAATTTTCTAAATTAAGAGGATCTGGTTATCTTTGAAGGTCTTTTTCAAAATGTCAGGAATCTCTCACTTGGAGAGATTTCCTATGCAAGCCGCGATTGCAAGAGAACATTTAAGTCTGTTTTGATTCCATTACCCATGATATCAGTTCCCTGGGGTGTCTAGTAGATACCTCAGTCCAAAGAGCTTTTATTCCACAGGAAAAATATTGCAGGGTTTTTCCACTTATACTTCTGTTACTATGAGGGAATACCTCAGGATTTTGGGACTCTTGGCATCTGATTCTCATGATACTTCTGTCAGGACTTCACATGAGAGAGAGCAGTGTTATCTGAAGTCTCATTTGTACCAGCACCAACAACAGTTATTTTTTCAGATGCCAGTTCCAGGAATTTCTGAGAAGAGAAACCTGTTGGTGGAGACCTAAGATATCCCTGAGTCTGGGTCTCCCCTCCTGCTCCAAACCAGTCAGTCAGCACAGTCCTCTGACTTCGCTTGGGGATCAGTGGTGACGAGGGGGATGAAAATGCAAGCTACCTGGAGAACAAAGACTGAAGCAATTACATAAAAATGAGATACTTGCCCATATCAATGCACTTAACTCTCTAAACAATCCCTTTTACTAGCACCACTTCATGTTATTACAGACCGTACTACAGTGATGTGGTGCATAAACAAGAAAAGGGAAACTAGATCTTACTCCATATGCAGACTAGCCATGTTAGCATGGGATATAGCTGTACAGCACAGTCTCACTCTACAGGCATTCTACATCGTCAGCGCAAAACTGTGGCAAACAAGCTGAGCAAGACAAAGACAGGCCCTTATAAATGGAAGTTGGATCAGAGGGTCTTCCAAGATTTGACCCATCGGTGGAGACTTCCTCAAGTAGACCTTTTTGCCTTCTCTGTGAACAAACAGTTGACAGAGTTCTGTTACAGAGCAAAAAGACCGGGAAGGCATATGCTTTTTCCTTCCCTTGGATAGGAATGCTCTTCTATGTTTTCCCACTCTGTCAGCTTGATATCCAGGGAACGTCTGGAGGATTCAGTTGGAATTCCTCAAAATCATTGTGGTGACACACTTCTGGCCAAGGCAGCAGTGGTTCTCTTCTTTTGGAGTTGGTAAGGGGCAATTACTTCAGCTTTCCTCACAGATACAGTATGTACTTGGACAAGAACTGGGGTGTTTGATGCATCCTGACCCCAAACAACTTCATCCGGCTACCTGGGTGGTAGGGTTTTAATACCTTTAGGTGTCTGTTTCCTTAGGATGTGCAGCAGGTATTAATGGAGACGAGAAATCTTGATAGTAGAATATCCTATATTATAAAAGGGAGAGGTTTTCTAGTTGGTACCAACAGCATAACCAGCACCCTTTCAATGCTGGTGTTTCTCTGGTTTTACAGTATTTGTGAGTTTTTCCTATGGCCTGTCTTGGTCCTTTGTCAAGGTTCATTTGTTGGGCATTTCAGAATGTCGGCCCATGGATATCCCTCTTTTAATGCATTCTTGTGTCAAAATGTTTTCAAAAGGAGAATTGCGTAAGAGACCTGCAATAAAACCAGTGGCTCCTCCTTGGGACCTTAATTTTGTGATAGAGAAGCTAACACTTGCTCCATTTAAATAAGCTGATTTAACAGTTTTACTGATTGCTGTGACCACTGCAGGAAGTGTATCTGAGTTGCAAGCTTTTATGGTGGTTAAGCCTTGTCTCATTTTCCGCAGAGACAGGGTTTCATTGAGAATTAATCTTTGATCTGATGTTTTTATTTCATTCATTCTTCTACTTGATTGGTTTGGATCCGATACTCTGATCTGACTTGGATGTTTGCTTCTACCTGATCACTGGGTTCAAGAAATCTTGAGCTCCTCCTTTTACCCGTAATGCCATACCAACCTGTGATACCTTTGGTCTCATTTGCCATTAACTTTGAATGCAGATCCCTTTACTCTTGAGCATTTCATTGGAGATTTCCAAGTTGTTCACTTCATGTTGGTTCGTTATTTAGCCTGCAATTTTATTTTCATACATTACTGATTCTTTTCCTCCCTCCTGTAATCTGTAAGTTAAACTTAACTTTCTTCTTACCTTGTTTGAGCTACTGTTTTTCAAGTCCATTACTGACACCATTGTTATCTTTTCTTACTCGGCAGATTGTTTTTGTCTGCCAGTGTTAGTAGATCTGATGTCAATCTTCATCTATTCTTGACTTGTGGGTTACGGTTCCGATCCCTGAAACCGATCTGGCCGTTATAAAGCTTGCATCAGTGAGATCTCTCGAGCTGCTAGTCTACCCACAATGCCCCTCTTCACATTACCCCAGGTCTTGTTTGTCACACTTGGGAAAAGACGCATCAGCTATCTCTCCTAAAACTAAGTATATGCACGCACATGCATATATATATATATATATATATATATATATATATCTGGAAAACATGAAGGTCCTACCAAACACCCTGATATTAGGCAATTTCAGTTACCCTATCATTCACTGGGAAAACTACTCTAGTACAAATTCCCAGGCCCAGCGCTTCCTGGAATTCATCAACTCAAACACCCTGGATCAGCTGGTAAACTCCCCTACCAGAAGTGAAAACATATTGGACCTGGTCATCACCAACATGGGCAACAGGTGTTCCTCACTGGAGGTCAACCCATCACTGGTTAGATCAGACTATAAACTAATCACTCGGGATGTCCACACCCCACCACCACCCCCATTTAAGGAAACCACAGTAAAAAACATTTCTAAAGCAAACTTCACCTTACTTAAGACAGAGGTGTTAAGTTTCACAGCCCCCACGCTAAAGGATAACGCTGCCCAAGATGCAGAAACCTTTACAAATGCACTCTATGAGCACCTACAAGGATGCATGGATCGTGCCATCCCTAACAAAACCAAGACTCACTCCTCAAAGAGAAGGAAACCAGTTTGGTGGACCCCTGCAGTAAACAGGCTATACAACAGAAGGAGGAAACTAGTTCAGAAAAAAAGCAAATCCCAGGAAGAAAAGACTTCCCTGATCAGTATCAATAAGAAATTGAGGTCCCTCATGAAATCATCCAAGGCTAACTTCAAAAGAAAAATAGCCAAGGATTCAAAAGATAGCCACAAAGCCTTCTTTTAGCTATGTTAAGAATCTAAGTGGCAACTCGTAGATATGCACTGAACTAGTGCAAAATAGCACAAAATATACTGAACCTACTGATATTGCCAACATCCTGGCATATTCAGTGTAAACTTCACCCCCCCCCCTCACCTCCAAAAGGGCCCACAACAATACCGTAAAAATGTAGTGTCCCAAAAATAACAGACACACAGGTGAAAACAGCCCTTTCAAAAGCCAAAAACACAGTGTCAATGGGACCAGATGGTGTCCCAGGCTGTGTCTTGCACAAACTACAGAACGAACTAACCCCCACACACAAACACGCTGTTCAACCTTAGCCTCTCCACAGACTAGGTGCCCATAGAATGGTGCACAGCAACCATTATTCCTCTCCACAAAGGAGGGGCCACAACTGACCCTGGTAACTATCGCCCCATAAGCCTGACTAGCCTGGTCTGCAAGGCTGTGGAGCGCATCATGGAACTCATTAACGAAGACATTGGGAACCTCCAAACACTTGACCTGACCAAGTTTGGCTTTAAGGGCAGATCATGCCTACTAAACCTGGTTGACTTTGAAACGGTCACCAAGACCATAGATGAGGGAAAGGTGGTTCACACAGCCTATCTTGACCTCGTCAAGGCTTTCGACACCATTCCCCACTCTGGTATTACAGAAAAACTCACCAGCCTGAACATAAACCCCTATGTCACAAGATGGGTTGCCAACTGGCTTACAGACCAAACTCGTAGGTTCAAAGATAGGTACTAGGCTATCGGCCCTGGGGCCTATACAAGCCCAGCCAAAAAGTTACCCTGGCTTTTGCCACTCAACAAAATTATTTTCCTGTGCCACTGTCAAGCAGAGCCACAGAGGTGATCCCCGGGGCGAATTTCCTATTTCCCATCCAATCATCAAGATTTTTCTTGAAGAGTGCTAATGAGCTTTGTTTGATATAGATAGGTAATTTATTCCAGAGTATGGGAAGTCTCTGGGACAGGAATCTATCCCTCCGGCATGTTCTGTTTATTGTGGTGACAAGGTTTAGGTCCCTAGAGCATGTAGCTCGGAGGGATTGGGATTTCTTTAAGTGGAGCATGTCCAACAGCTCTGGGTTTGACATAGCTTTGTATGTTAGGCAGAAATCACCTCTGAGTAGGCGATATGCAACGGAGTAAAGCTGGAGTTTTTTGAGACGGTCAGCGTAGGGCATCTGTTTGAGGCCGGTAATCCTCTTTGTGAGGTATTTCTGCGGCCTTTCCAGTTGTTGGAGATGTCTTGTGAGGTACATACCAAAAGGGGCATTGTACTCTATAATGGGTCTAATGAGTGATGAGTAGAGGGAAACAATGACCCCTCTTTTTCTGGATGAAAAACCTTTTGTGATAAGATGTGCCACATAGAAGGATTTCCTGACTACTGTGGCGATGTGATTATCAAAGGAGAGACTACTGTCCACCTGTGTCCCAAGGTCTCTTATCACACTTTCGGTGTTAAGCATACTACCGCCTATGTTGTAGTTCATGAGTGCAGACTTTTTACCAAAGGGGATGACAATGCACTTTTTGGCATTAAGCTTGAGGCCACGGCTTTGAC